>NC_135813.1:93112307-93409326 GCF_964213995.1 Mustelus asterias | reverse complement strand
TCATAGTTGACATGCCAAATTTCCTTAGTCTTCTGAGAAAGTAGAGGCGTTGGTGGGCTTTCTTAACTATAGTGTCAGCATGGGGGGAACCAGGACAGGTGGTTGGTGATCTGGACACCTAAAGATTTGAAGCTCTCGCCCATTTCTACTTCATCCCCATTGACGTAGACAGGGGTATGCCCTCCATTATGCTTCCTGAAGTTGATGATTATCTCCTTTGCTTTGTTGACATTGAGGGAGAGATTATTGTCATCACAGCAGTTCACCAGATTCTCTATCTCATTCCTGTACTCTGTCTCGTCATTGTTTGAAATCCGACTCACTAAGGTGGCGTCATGAGTAAACTTGAAAATCGAGTTGGGGGGGGAATTTGGCCACACAGTCAAAACTGCATAAGGAATATAATAAGGGACTGAGGACCATTATGATACACAGAAACATAACATAGAAACTAGAAGCAGGAGTAGGCCATTCGGCCCTTTGAGCCTGTTCCGCCATTCATTTTGATCACAGCTGATCATCAGATTCAAGATCCTGATCCCCCCTTATCCCCATATCCCTTGATCCCTTTAGCCCCAAGAGCTATATCTAATTTCTTCTGAAATCAGACAGTGTTTTAGCCTCAACTACTTTTTGTGGTAGTGAATTCCACAGACTCACCACCCTCTGGGTGAAGAAATTTCTCCTTACCTCAGTTCTAAAAGGTTTACCTCTTAGCCTCAAGCAATGACCCCTAGTTCTGGAGTCCCCCACCATCGGGAACATTCTTTCTGAATCTACCCCATAGCAGGAATGGGTGTTATATGTCCAAACCAGGTATGCAAGTTGAAAGGTAACTTGGAGGTAGTGGTGCTCTCTTGTTCTAAGTGGTGCTCTCTTGTTCTAAGTGGTGGTTGTGGGTCTGGGAGAGGAATGCAAAAAGTGATTCATTGGGAAAAGTGAGCTGTACCAGAGATCCAACTGCTTCTGTCCCCTATAGCTACGCCATTGCTGACAATGCATACCGGGTGATGTGCACCGAGTACAACAACCATTTCATCCTGATTTCTGGAGAGAGTGGAGCGGGGAAGACTGAAGCCTCCAAGAAAATCCTCGAGTTCTATGCCAAGACTTGCCAGACCACCGAGCAGCTGCAAGTGGTGAGAGACCGCCTCCTGCTGTCCAACCCTGTACTCGAGGTGAGCACCCAGAACACAGAGTATGGAATAATGATTGGTGTTTCTGTCTGCAGCTTTAGCCTCGATGAGCACATCACAGTTTGAATGTGTAAAGTGCAGTGGCTGGAGAACAATACCACATGAATTTTTAAATTCATTTGTGGGACATGGCTGGCCAGCATTTATTGCCCATCCCTAGTTGCCCGAGGGTAGTTGAGAGACAAGCGCATCGCTGTCACATATAGGCCAAACCTGGTAAGGACAGCAGTTTTCCTTCTCTAAAGAACATGAGTGAACCAGATGAGTTTTTCCAACAATCGACAATGGTCATCAGTAGATTCTTAATTCCAGATATTTTCCCGTGGCGGGATTTGAACCCAGGTCCCCAGAGCATTAGCTGAGTTTCTGGATTAATAGTCTAGCGATAATACCACTAGGCCATTGCCTCCCCTAAAACTTCACTGCCCAGGTACTAAGACCTGTCTGCCCATCATCCCAGGGAGAACAGACTGAGCTCCCGTTCTGGCAATGACTAAATTTTGAAATTGCCAGACTTGTTTTCAGTCCCTCCACAGCCTTGCCCCTCCCCATCTCTGTAATCTCGTCCAGCCCCACAATCCTCCAAGGGACCTGTACTCCTCCAATTCTGGCCTGCTGTGCATTTCCAATTATAACCCTTCCTCCATTGGCAGTTGTGCCTTCAGCTGCTGGGGGCCCTAAGCTTTTGGGAATTCCATCCTTAAACCTGGACCGCCTCTCTACATTTCTTTCCTCCTTTAAGAAGCTCCTTACAAATTACCTCTGTGACTACATTTTTGCTCACTTTGCCTAATATTTCCATGTGTGACTCAGTATCTGATATTGTTTGCTGATGGTCTCGTGAATCACTGTGAGGCGTTCCACCATGGTGTAGGTGTTATATAAAGGCAAGTTGTTGTTTTTGTTACAATTAATCTCAGAAAGATGATGGGCTTGGATCAGCACATTTCATCCATAGAATCCCTACAGTGCAGAAGGAGGCCATTCAGCCCATCGAGTCTGCACCGACCACAGTCCCACCCAGGCCCTATGCCTGTAACCCCAAATATTTACCCTACTAATCCCCCTGACACTGAGGGACAATCATGGCCAATCAACCCAACCTGCACATCTTTGGATTGTGGGAGGAAACTGGAGCACCTAAAGGAAACCCACGCAGACACGGGGAGAATGTGCAAACTCAATTTCCATTGAGTCATCAGCCTGCTGTTCTGGGGGTCCCCTGTTGAGGTGATGGGATTGTAAAATCATCCTCAGTGGGGGACCATAGGACTGGATTTTCATTCCAGGCTCAAGAATTTTTTAAAACTTCATTCCTGGGACATGGGCGTCGTTGGCTGGCCAGCATTTATTGCCCATCCCTAGTTGCACTTGGAGAGCAGTTGAGAGTCAACCACATTGCTGTGGCTCTGGAGCATGTAGGCCAGACCGGGTAAGGATGGCAGATTTCCTTCTCTAAAGAATATTAGCGAACCAGATGGGTTTTTCTGACAATTGACAATGGTTTCATGGTCATCAGTAGATTCTTAATTCCAGATATCTTTTATTGAATCCAGATTCCACCATCTGCCGTGGTGTGATTTGAACCCGGGTCCCCAGAGCATTACCTGAGTTCCTGGATTAATAATCTAGTGATAATACCACTAGGCCATCGCCTCCCCTATATTTCCGGTTATATTTCCGTTTCCTGACCCCACGCCATGTCTTTTTGCGTGCTGAGCTCCTCATTGGGCCGGGGCGCACTTGGCACCCAACCATTGGCATTAGGTACTATCTGGAGTTGGTAACTGGATCTGGATGGCAAACCTCAGGGCAGCTGTGACTGGGATTGCCATTGTCTTCCAGAACGGAGCGAGCAGGAAAGCTGAGGACCAGCAACTTCATTGACCAAACGCTAAGCCATGCTCTTGATCTGCTCTGCTGAAACCATGGTGACTTTGCACTCCAATTTGAGCACATCAGTTAGAATTTCCCTTTCTTTTCAATCAGCGATGCCTATACAGTGTGCACCGCTCTGCTCCCGCTTACTGTGACTAACATGCCCAGACTGTTCACTCTTCCCATCCGCCGCTTTGAAAATGTTGCCTTGTTCATTGAAGAATGAGTTCTTCAAGGAGCTTAACAGACAGTGAATCGGAGGCATGTGACCAGCTGGTTCCCCCCCGCCCCCTCTACACCCAGCCCTTGTTTCGAAAAATGCAGCACCTTCCGGGGACTGACGCATCATCCCAGGGCGTTGTTTGCAAAGCGCGTCCACACCTGACCTGTCTCCCACAGACACTTGAGAATCCAGTCCCTGGTCTTAGAAAAGATTAATGAAAGAAGGCATTCCCGCACCCCTCTCACCCCCCTCAGCCCGTCCATCTTCGTTCCCTGTCTGATTTCAAGAAGAGGTTAGACATAGCTCTTGAGGCTAACGGGATCAAGGGATATGGGAGGAAGAGGGGATCAGGATATTGAATTTGATGGTCAGCCATGATCAAAATGAATGGTGGAGCAGGTTCAAAGGGCCGAATGGCCTATTCCTGCTTCTAGTTTCTCTATTTCTATGTTTCTAAATGTGGTTTCCAAATAAGTGTTTCCAATGCCTTGTGTTGTATTTTATTTCAGGCTTTTGGGAATGCCAAGACCCTAAGGAATGATAATTCCAGCCGGTTTGGAAAATACATGGATATCCAGTTCAGCTATACGGTATGAACCATATATTGATATAAGACAAGGTCAAGGGTCAGGTCTTACAATGACGACACCCAAGGATGATGAGAAGATAAGCTGGGGGTGGGAGAGGAAATAGCGAATAGGTTTTTGGTTGAAAAATCCAAATGCTAGAAGAATGAATAAAGCCTTGGGGTGCCGAGGAGTACGGGAGTTTTAAAATAGGTGAATGAATGAATTAGAGAAAGGGAGAGTGCGATGAGTCCTGATTTCACTCCAGTAGGGATGCATTTACAGCAATGCTCAGAACATGTTTGATGGAGGGCACAGCTCCTTTGACAGCCCAATCAAATGCCCTCAAAGCCAAGTAGAGCAGGGGTTCAATTTGGACTAAATCACCTCTGTTCCACTGAGTGATCCACTAATGTTCATCAGAGATTAGATGCAGAGTAGAGTTCCATTAATGTATGGGTTATATTAGATTCAGAGTAAAGCTCTGTATACGCTGTCACATCAATGTACAAGCTCTCATTACAGCACCATCTTTCCAAATGAACTGAAGCTGGGCTGGTCAAAAGTGGCCGGGTTAGCTGGGGGATGGTCAATTTAGAGAGAGTTGTGGTTCAAATTTTTTTATTCATTCATGGGATGTGTGCATCGCTGGATGTGTGCGTCACTGCCCATCCCTAGTTTCCCTTGAGAAGATGGTGGTCCTTCTTGGACTGCTGCAGTCCATGTGGTGCAGGTACATCCACAGTGCTGTTAGGAAGGGTGTTCCAAGATTTTTCCCAGCGATAGTGAAGGCACAATCATATATTTCCAAGACAGGACGGTGAGTGGCTCAGAGGGGGACCTGCAGGTGGTGCTGTCTGCTGCCCCTGTCCTTCTAGGTGGTAATGGTCATGGGTTTGGAAGGTGCTGCCTAAGGAGCCTTGGTGAGTTCCTGCAGTGCTACTTGTAGATGGCACACACTGCTGGCGCTGTGTGTTGGTGATGGAGGGAATTAATGTTTATAGATGGGATGCCAATCGAGCGGGCTGCTTTGTCCTGGATGGTGTTGAGCTTGAAGAAGATTGCATTTAATTTGGTTACGCAGAAATTTATTGTCATCAGAGAGGCCACATATTAACATAAATACAATGAAACATGTAAATCTAAGCCAGGTGGGAAAATAAACTGTGAGGAGGACACAGTAAGATTGCAAAGAGATATACACATTCTGGATGGAATTTAATCCAGATGATGGGAGTCTCGCCTGCTGGTTGGCGAGCCAACAACCCCCCATGTCACCTCCTTCTGGAGAAGGCCTGCTGTATGAAGTGCCAATCATGCACCAATGGCCAGAAGCTGGACTTGCCTGGGATCAAGGACCCCACAGGTAGAAATCCCACCCCTGAGAGCTACTGGCCAATCAAAGTCTCCATTTCAGTCGCCAGGAGCGATGACAGCTGCCACCAGAGGCCTAGGATTGACGAGGGACCCCGGTTACAGTCAATGAGGAGGGATGGTCACAAGGAGGAGGTTACTGTCTGGGTGGAGAGGGTTTGGAAGAAAGGACAGGTGGTGGCCCTCAGTAGGTACCCCTTTTCTGATGCCAAATCTCTCTGCCACGCACTAAGTGCTAGATAATGAGGCCCCCTCAGGAATCTGCAAACAAGGCCAACTGAGGTTTGCTTTTTGGGGCACCCTGCGTGATGACACGCCTGCCCCACTGCTAGTTTAATCTGAGGGTTGTGGTGAACCATCGTTGGTTCCCACCAGGTAGTACTGAGCCAGGGTCTGGCCAGTACTACGAGTCTGTATATATGTTGTTGTTGGGGTTAGGGTTGGGCTGTTCTACCTGTATTATAGTTATTATGGTACATCCCAGTCGGGCTCCGCCTCCTGGGAGAGGTATAAAGGTCACTGCTCTGTCTGGGACCCCTCAGTCTAGGATCGTGTATTATATATGGTCGCTCTATTGTAGTAGTTAATAAAAGCCTTTATTTCCTCGAGCATCTCTAGCCTCGTGAGTTATATCGCGCATCAAGGGTCAGCAGGATAAGGCCCTCAATTGCTCACATTAGGGTCTAACTGGGGTGGAAAGGTCATTCACATGTCTTCCTGCCCTCAGATGTAATTGGGGCAAAGGCAGGAAGGTGATTTCTACCCTACACCCCCTGACCCAATTAAATACCCTACTGGCCTCCAAGCTCACCCTGGGCAGGGCAAGGGGGATGGTTTAAGTTCCATCCGTTAAGTGAGGGGGCTACAAGGTGGCAGATGTGGGGAAAGATGAGGTGATTCTTGCTGTAAGAATAGAAAGACAGAATGTTTTTTCATAGGTTTGAATTGTTGCGGTTGTGAGGGACTTGGGCATTTCATTACAAGGAACAGAAGGAGAACATGGAGCTACAGCAAGCATTAAGGAAGGCAGATAACATGTTGCTCTTTACTACAAGGGGATTAGAATACAAGAATAAGGAAGGCAGGGCGGCATGGTGATACAGTGGTTAGCATTCCTGCCCCACAGCGCCAGGGACCTGGGTTCAATTCCGGCCTCGGGCCACTGTCTGTGCGGAGTTTGCATGTTCTCCCTGTGTCTGCGTAGGTTTCCTCTGGGTGCTCCCACAGTCCAAAGATGTGTGGGTTAGGTTGATTGACCTTGCTAAATTGACCCTAGTGTCGGGGGATTAGCAGCGTAAATATGTGGGGTTAGAGGAATAGGACCTGGGTGGGATTGTGGTCGGTGCAGACTCAATGGGCCAAATGGCCTCATTCTGCACTGGTTATATTTTAATGTTCCTTGTGGCTCTAGTTGGAAACATATTGGTTTGCATTGCAGTCTGAAAGAATCATCACATGCGGACAGTCACAAACTATTTCATGTGTATGGTGATGAGGGGAGTACAGAAGATGAACAGTAAAACTGTAACCAGCACTATGTTAGGTGCATTCCAGGAAGACCCAAAGACCCGCGAAGAGTTTCTGACTCTCATTAGGAACTGAAAATGGTGCCCTGGATGGAACAGGCTGCCTTTAGATGTTCAGTATATGTTTTATCTGAAATCTTGGTGCAGTTATATAGGGCTTTGGTGAGGCCACAGCTGGAGCCCTGTGTACTGTTTTAGTCTCCATTTCTAATGAGTACTTGCAATGGTGCCTGCACAGAAAAGGTTCACTGGATGGTCCCTGGGATGAGAGGTTGCGTTATTGGGCCTAAACCTATTCTGGAATTTAGAAGCATGAGGGGTGATCTCATTGAAACATACACGATTCTGAAGGGGTTTGACCAGGTAGACATCTGAGAGGTTATTTTTCTGGCTGGGAAATCAAGAACAGTCTTAGGATGCCAGGCAACTCTAGGCCTGTGCATGAGGCCTGAATCTGTTGGTTTTTGATATAAAAAAGGCTGGGTTGACAATGCATCAGTTTAACTCATTTTGCTTTGGAGCAACGAAAGTCCTGCTCATTGATCTGTGTGTGCCTCTGAATTGTCAACATAACCCCAAGCAAAGGAAAGGAGTTACAGAGAGGAGAGAAAATGTAGATTCCACCAAACTACATTGAGGGTGCTATATAAATGCAGGTTCTTGTTTGTTTCTGATCCCATTATTGCATTCAGTGATACTTTATACTAGATTCTGGTGTTCAGACAGCTATTATAACGCTCTAAGTTCACTGTCCCCTCTTGGTCTGTGCATTCATTGTCTATAAAACACCCCAGCTCGACTTTGCTCTGTTTCCAGGGGGCTCCAGTCGGGGGCCACATCCTCAGCTACCTCCTGGAGAAGTCAAGGGTGGCCCATCAGAACCATGGAGAGCGGAACTTTCATATTTTCTACCAGTTGCTGGAGGGAGGGGAGGAGGAACTACTTCGCTGGCTGGGTCTGGAACGCAATCCTCTCCAATACCACTACCTTATCCAGGTAAGGGCTGGGGGGGGGTGGCAGCATCGTCAACTGAAGCATCACCTCAACTAGAAACTAGATGAGAGGTCACACGACACCAGGGGTTAGAGGACAACAGGTTTATTTGAAATCGCAAGCTTTCGGAGCGCTGCTCCTTCATCATGGGATGATGTTCCCGATGGTGGGGGGAGTCCAAAGCCAGGGGTCACAGTCTGAGGATTCGGGGTAGACCATTTAGGACGGAGATGAGGAGACACTTCTTCACCCAAAGAGTGGTGAGCCTGTGGAATTCATTACGAATTCATTACGTTGATGCCAAAATAGTGAATGTATTCAAGAGGCGGCTGGATATAGCACTTGGGGCAGGATTAGGCTATTGAGTTGGATGATCAGCCATGATCGTGATGAATGACGGAACAGGCTTGAAGGGCCGAATGGCCTCCTCCTGCTCCTATCTGCTATCTTTCTATCAGGTGAAGTGGGACGAGGTGCGCAGGCACAGAATACATGGGCAGAGTGACGATAGCCTGACACTCACAGTTTGATTTAGCACCACCTTACTCTTTGATTGTTTGTAATTATCTCTCTGCCTTAAATTATCGGTTCTTAGGTCATCCATTCAATTGTTACACAGCCTGTCGACACTTTACACGTAGTGATTATACTAAACTGCTTGCATTTGTCTATTAGCACTCGTGATTACTTGTAAAGGCTTGTTATTCAGCCAGCCTACACTGCACCGCACTGTCTGTTCTTATCCTTTGACACTCTTGATTACCTGCTAGTGTTGGGCTATCATCACTCCACCTATATATTCTTTGCCTGCGCACCTCTCTCCACTTCACCTGACGAAGGAGCAGCAGCGCTCCGAAAGCTTGTGATTTCAAATAAACCTGTAGGACTATAACCTGGTGTTGTGTGACCTCTCATCCTGTCTGCCCCAGTCTGAGACCGGCAGCTCCACAACTAGAAACCAGACACACGGACCTCCCCCTATCATCACTGCCCAAAGTAGATTGCTTATTTGTACGTGTCTGAGCCAGGAGATAGTGTTAGTGTCTTAGTCAACTTGTGCCAGAGAATACTCTTTCTATATTTATAGAATCATAGAGTTTTAAAATTTTATTCTTTCATTGATTGGCAAGGCCAGCATTTGTTGCCCATTCCTAATTGCCCCTGAAATGATGCTCGCCAGACCATTTCAGACAATATTGCTATGGGTCACATGTAGGCCACGCCAGGTAAGGAGAGTAGACTTCCTTCCCTAAAAGGGACTGGTGAACCAGATGAGATTTTGCAACAATTGATGACCACAAAGCCATCAGTCCAGTAACTTTCAATTCCAGATTTTTTTTAATCAATTGAATTCAAAATCCACTATCTGCTGTGGTAGGATTTGAACCCACACTTATATTAGTCTGAACTGCTGGTTTATTAGGTCAGTGATAGTACCACCATGCCACCATCTCCCCCTAGTGGTTGAAGTGAGTAGAATAGGTGCATTTAAGGGGAAGCTGGATGAGGGAGGAGGGACAGGAGGACGATTCAGACAGTTAGATGAGGAAAGGCAGGAAGAAAATTAAGTGGAACTTAAACAAATGGCCTCTTTCTGTGCCATGTATTCTCTGTAACCAGCACAGATTCTTTTTCTCTGAAGTGTAGGAAGCTTAAGGGTGATCTTATAGAGGTCTATAAAATAATGAGGGGCACAGATAAAGTAGATCGCCAACATCTGTTCCCAAAGGTTGGAGAGTCTAAAACTAGAGGGCATAGGTTTAAGGTGAGAGGGGAGAGGTGCCTGCTGTCCCTTCAGAGGGTGGTGAGTGTCTGGAACAAGCTGCTAGAGGCAGTAGTAGAGGCGGGTACAATTTTGACTTTTAAAAAGCATTTAAACAGTTACATGGGTAAGATGGGTATAGAGGGATATGGGCAAAATGTGGGCAATTGGGACCAGCTTAGTGGTTAAAAAAAGGGCGGCATGGACAAGTTGGGCCGAAGGGCCTGTTTCCATGCTGTAAACATCTAAGACTATTGCCGGAATTTTACTGGCACAGGGCGGGTGAGGCTCTTGGATGGCATTCTCCTTTGGCCTCGGGCTGGATCTTACGAGCCTCGGGCAGGCGAGCATGTGACTCTATGATTAAAGAATAAATCCTGCTCTGACAGACTCCGCTTCCTACCGGGTAAACCGGCTCAACACCTCAAAGCTGCAAACTTCAAAATCTGAATTGTGAAAAGGCGATTAAATAGTGGGAGTCCTTAGGGTTAGAATGTTCATATCACACTGAAAGCCTACTAGTGATGTTACTAAATAAAATAAACAGTATTTACAGGACAGAAAAAGGCCATTGGGCCCGACAGGTCCAGTACTACTCCTTCAAGTCCAGCTGTGGTTTCCAGCTCCTGATTTTGTTCCATTCTCTGTTCTGTGTCTTGATCACAGAGGGTTTTTTCCTCCTGCTGTCTCTCAACAGGGCGAGTGTGCCAAAGTGAGCTCCATCAATGACAAAAATGGCTGGAAGATTGTTCGGAAAGCATTGTCCGTGATTGATTTCACTGACAACGACATCAACGTGAGTTATTTAAAAAATTCATTCTCAGGCTGTGACCGTGATTATCGGTAAGGCTGGTTGCTCATGTTACCTTTGAGAAGGTGGTGGTGAGCTGCCTTCTTGAACTGCTGCAGTCCATGTGGTGAAGGTACACCCACAGGTAATCACAGGTAGCGGTTCCGGCACATTGATTCAGATACGGTGAAGGTGCAGCGATCATAGAAATCATAGAAACCCTACAGTGCAGAAGGAGGCCATTCGGCCCATCGAGTCTGCACCGACCACAATCCCACCCAGGCCCTACCCCCACATATTTTACCCGCTAATCCCTCTAACCTACACATCCCAGGACTCTAAGGGGCAATTTTTTAACCTGGCCAATCAACCTAACCCGCACATCTTTGGACTGTGGGAGGAAACCGGAGCACCCGGAGGAAACCCACGCAGACACGAGGAGAATGTGCAAACTCCACACAGACAGTGACCCGAGCCGGGAATTGAACCCGGGACCTTGGAGCTGTGAAGCAGCAGTGCTAACCACTGTGCTACCGTGCCGATGGTGGTATACGCCCAAGCCGTGGTGTTGTGTGACTTGGAGGAGAAATTGGAGGTGATAAGGTCGCCATGCAACTGCTGCTAAGGGTTTAGTGTGTGGTTGTTTGCCTCATCTGCTTGGACCCTGTCACTGAGTGTACAATTATTGCCGTTACCAAATCACACTCCAGGACCCCTACCTAGGTACAAGATGACCCCTCTAGCGCAGAACAATTAAACTCTTGCTGAACACAGGTTAGTGCTGCTGGAATAGCAACTCTGCTTCCTCTCATTGAGACCCCCAGCTGTCCATCAAAAGGAAAAGTCACCACAGTCCCAGATGACCATAGGCTGCTCTCCCCTTTGAGGGGGAGAGCTGACTGATGGTGATTTAACCTGAGGATCACCACACCTCAGGCAAGGTTGAGAACGTGGGGCCTTCATGAATAACCTCAGCCGATACAGGAATTGAACCCAAGCGGTTGGCATCGCTCTGCATCATGAACCAGCTGTCCAGCCAACTGAGCTAACTGACCATCAACTGGTACCATCCACATCTCCGTTCCGTGGTTTGTAGTTTAAATTTCAGTGCTTTAAGAAGTTTAGGTCTTCTGCACTTTGCACTCAGATCTACAGATGCATCTTTATTAAGAAAAATGTGTGGCCCTTTGAACTTTTAGACTGAGGCTCCCTCTGTCTGATCCTATTATGCAAATGGATCTTAAATTTCTATAACACTATTCAAAGAGTTGGGAGTTCTTGTGTTCTATCCCTCAAGCCATCCCTTCAAAAACAAATGAACTATTGATTCACCTCATGCTGGGACTTAGATGTGTGCAAAATGGTTGCTGCATTCACTTACATCCTGAACTTCAAAGTAAGTCATGGTACGTGATGCCTTGGAACATCCTCGGAGATAGACCGAAACCCAGAAATATTACCAATAAATCTTAGTGACTGATATTTGCCATAGCAGACAAGACCATGGAAAGTGCTGGAAAATGGGATTAGAATAGATAGGTGCTTGATGGCCAGCACAGACACAATGGGCTGAAGGGCCTCTTTTTGTGCTATAAAACTCTATGGGCAGAATTTTCCCATCCCGCTGCCAAGGGAATCGTAGCAGGAGGGACATGGACCATGCAAAGGTCCGTTGACCTTGGGTGGAATTTTCCGGCATTGGGGTGAGCGCGGCTGGAAAATCCCGCCCTCACTGAGAGATTGGGTTCCTTGTCTCGATGCCAAGTCAATGTCAATTTTGATGACTAATTCTCTGGCTAATGTATATAGACATTGATAACTTGTCTTTGTGTCCCCAGGACCTGTTGGGCATTATAGCCAGTGTTCTGCATCTGGGAAACATCCAGTTCAGTGTCAATGGCCAAGGACATGCCAACATCACGGTTGACAAGGAAATCAGGTGGATCTCTAAGGTAACAATGATTGGAGGGAAACTATTTCCTCTGATGGAGCAATCCCAAACATGACCTTAAAATTGGAGCTAGGCTGTTTGGGAATAATGCTAAGAGATTCTTAGACAAACCGTAGAATTCCTACAGTGCAGAAGACGCCATTCAGCCCATCAAGTCTGCAACAAATCTCTGACAGAGTATCTTACCCAGGCCCTCTCACCCACCCTATCTCTGTAACCCCACAAATTTATCTAACCTACACATCTTTGGACACCAAGAGACAATTTAGCATGGTCAATTCACCTAACATGCATATCTTTGGACTGTGGGAGGAAATCGGAGCACCCGAAGGAAAGCCACGGGGAGAATGTGCAAACCCTACACAGACAGTCACCCAAGGCCGGAATTGAACCAGGGTCCCTAGCGCTGTGAGGCAGCAGTGCTAACCACTGTGCCACCGTGCCGTCCAGGTAGTGAAAATCTGGAGGCCTCGTGTTTCAGCCGGTAGAGTTCCTGCCTGTGAATTAGAAGCTCTGTGTTCATGTCCCGCTCCAGAACTTATAAGGTTCTGTGAGGGCTTGACACGGTATCAGGTGAATGGCTGTTACCCCTGGCTGGAGAGTTGAGACCTAAAGGGCATAAACTCAGAATAAAGGGTTGGCCATTCAGGATTGAGAAAGGAAGACATTTCTTCATTCAGAGATTTGTGACTCTTTTAAATTCGCGACCTCAGAGTGTCGTGGATGCTTACTGCTGAACATATTCAAGACTGGGATTGATAGACTCGTGGACACTAGGGGAATCAAGAGGTAACAGGATAGGTGAGGAAAGTGAGAGGATCTTATCAGATGGTGAGGCGGATTTGAGGGGCCGTTTGGGGCCGCTGCTGCTCCTATTTCTTCTGGTCCTATCAGGAAACTCCCTGTGTGCAATTATTGAATGGAGAACGATTGGCTATTGCACAATGCATGCTTTCCTAGTTGAAATCTGATTGGCTGAGCATTTGCGCTGGGTAAGTGCAGTCAGAAAATGCATCCAACAGTCCCTGGAGTTACTTACGAAAATTACTTGAGTGAGGGAACCTTTAGAACCAGAACACAGCATGCTGGCACAGTGGTTAGCACTGGTGCCTCACAGTGCCAGGGATCCGGGTTCAATTCCAGCCTCTGTGTGGACTTTGCACATTCTCCCCGTGTCTCCAGATGCTTGGGTTTCCTCCCACTATTCAGAGATGTGCAGGTTAGGTTGATTGGCCATGCTAAATTGACCCTTAGTGTCAGGAGGATTAGCAGGGTAAATATGTAGGGTTATGGGCCTGGGTGGGATTGTGGTCAGTGCAGACTTGATGGGCTGAATGGCCCCTTTCTGCATTGTAGGGATTCTATGATACTAGAAATGAAAACCTGGAGGTTGCTGGGGGAGTTTCAGTGGTAAAACCATGGAGTCTGTGGCTATATTACACCTGCCAACCAATGAGAGAAGGAAAATCACTGTCTATAATATTTATTATCATGGGAATAGCATGAAGAACATGGATAAGTGCATTCAACCTTTCCCACAGTTATTAAGTCTGATAAATGGTCTGATAAATAGTCTGGGTGGCACGGTGGCACAGTGGTTAGCACTGCTGCCTCACAGCGTCAGGGACCCGGGTTCAATTCCGGCCTCGGGTCACTGTCTGTGTGGAATTTGCACATTCTCCCCGTGTCTACGTGGGTTTTCTCCGGTTTCCTCCCACAGCCCAAAGATGTGTGGGTTAGGTTGATTGGCCATGCTAAATTGATCCTTGTGCCAGGGGATTAACAGGGTAAATATGTGGGGTTATAGGGATAGGGCCTGGATGGAATTGTGGTCGGTGTAGACTTGATGGGCTGAATAGCCTCCTTCTGCACTGCAGGGATTCAGTTATTCAAATCTTTGTCTTCATCACATGAATGGAGTGGATCACACAACTGTTATAGGATCAGGTTGTTCTATTGGTTTCAGGTTCAGTGGTGAAGACAAGCATTGATGATCCCTGCGTTTTCACTAGTAACCAGTTAACAGGATGACTTTTATTCTGCTGCTTTGTTCTCTTCCTCGGCCTTCTGGTTTTTGTTATGTTCACCACTGCCCCCCTCCCCCCATCCCCCCCCCCCCCCCCCTCCCCACCACCCCCCAATCCCCATACCTTTCCAAAGAGGGACGACAGCTCTGTCGCCTGACTGCCGACTCCCTTCAGATTGTTGCAATAGGAATTGAACAAAGAGGATTTTTATAAAGCCTGTGCGATTCGTCTCTCTTTACTGCTGCCTTTGTTTTTGCAGCTACTGGGCGTGCATGTCCTTGTCCTGCAGGAAGGTCTAACGCACAAGAGGATTGAAACCAAATCAGACGAGGTACAGGAGGGATAAGGGACTCTTGCTGGGTCTTACGAGGGAGGCAGTGGGAGGGGATTGCATGCACCTGAAAAATGGCAGCTGAGGCAACCCGAAGTCCGTCTGAAAGAACATTAAATGTTGAAAAGACGTTAAAATGTAGCCCATGCTGCCTTTGATGACTTTGTGCGTAACTGTATCTAGTTGGTGTTGAGCCATAGAGAGCATGATGGCTCCAGCTCTCAGTGCCAGTAAGAGCTAGGGAGGTGTAAAATGATCCAGGGACCCAGCTCCTGGTCAGAGAACCATTGCTGCAAAGTGCTCAGTTGAGATACTCTCCTCATTGGCCATTCTTCAACTGCCAAGTTCAGATGAAGAACATGCATCAGATATCAGAGAGCAACTGTGGAATCAGACTCAACGTGAGCTAGCACGTCCAAGAGGGGAAGGGAGAAAAGAGAAGCGGGGAAAGAATGGGCCTCACTCAGAAACAAAGTCTGTTCATGAATAGGAGACTATTATTCGCAATGGTAAATGTCCCATATTCAAGGATATTCATCACGATGGACTGTAATTGTGAAATTCCCTCCCATTACCCGAACCCACACTACATCTCAAATGTGGAGATACCGGCATTGGACTGGAGTAGGCACAGTAAGTAGTCTCACAACACCAGGTTACAGTCCAACAGGTTTATTTGGTAGCACGAGCTTTCGGAGCGCCGCTCCTTCACCTGGTGTTGTGAGACTACTTACTGTACATCCCAAATGTTATTTATTTCAGAACAAATTCACAAGATGCTTATGGTCAAGGAAAACCATTCCATTAAATTCATGCCATCGTTTGAAGACCCTGACATTCTTCTCTCCCCGCCCATCACAACATCCAACTGTTTCTCAAAGGATTTCAAGGTTTTTGATATCAACATCTGTAGCCAGGTCTTCTTGCCAAGTGTGGACCTGGTGGTATTATCACTGGACTTGTAATCCAGAAACCCAGCATAATGCTCTGGGGACCCAGGTTCGAATCCCACCACAGCAGGTGGTGAAATTTGAATTCAATAAAAATCTGGATACAGTTATTGTTGTAAGAACCCATTTGGTTCACTAATTCCTTTAGGGAAGGAAATCCGCCGTCCTAACCTGGTCAGGCCTACATATGACTCCAGATCCACAGCAGTGTGGTTGAATCTTAAATGCCCTCTGAAATGTCCGATCAAACTATTCAGTTCAAGGGCAATGAATGTCACCCCAGCCAGCGACGCCCACAACCTCTCCCCCAGGTTCCACAGTCGGGTATGTTTCTTACCTTCTTTATTCAGGCTTGCTTTCCCTAAATGCGGGCAAAACAGTCTTATGGAGGGGACTTTGAACAGGTATTGGGCTGCTTGTTTGCATAACACCTGCTTCGGGCATGAGAAAAGAACACCTCTTGCCCTTATTGAATACGAAGTGTGATTCACTTCTGGCTGGTAATGTGTGCACATTCTTGTCTACCTTAAGTAGGCTGAGTAAGACATGGCAGCATGGACCAAGTGCTAGGCCTAGGTTTTCCCATCTCTTCCCATGACTGAGTTTCTAGAAGCCATGGGTTAGTTGTTTAGCCATTATTAAGCCATTATAACCACTATTAAGACCCTAGTTTATTTGATGACAACCTATCCTAGTACTTTATTTTTGTTTTAAATTGAAATATTTGCCAACTTTGCTGAAGGAAAGAGATAAGACATATGAGCAAAACTGTGTCACTCTTTATATTAATTTACTGCTTGTTTTTCGAAGGTGTTGAGCCCTCTGAGTGTTGAACAAGCATTTTGTGCTCGTGATGCATTAGCAAAAGCTATTTATGGACGTACTTTTACTTGGCTCGTGAACAAGATCAACGAGTCACTGGCGAATCAGGTAAGGAGGCATCTCCCTTTTTTAACAAAGTACATCATTCAATTAGTTTCTTGTATTGTTCAATGACGTCTGTGTCAGAGTTGAGGAAAGGAACACTTTTCCACTATGAGTAGACTGTAAGGATTGAGGTCCCCGCAGGAGAGAGGTAATGTAGTCTCTAATCTGATACAGAGCAATGCAGCCTATAATCTGATACAGAGTAATGCAGTCTCTAATCTGATACAGAGTAATGCAGTCTCTAATCTGATACAGAGTAATGCAGTCTCTAATCTGATACAGAGTAATGTAGTCTCTAATCTGATACAGAGTAATGCAGTGTATAATATGATACAGAGTAATGCAGCCTCTAATCTGATACAGAGTAATGTAGTCTCTAATCTGGTACAGGGTAATGCAGTCTCTAATCTGATACAGAGTAATGCAGCGTATAATATGATACAGAGTAATGCAGCCTATAATATGATACAGAGTAATGCAGTCTCTAATCTGATACAGAGTAATGTAGTCTCTAATCTGATACAGAGTAATACAGCCTATAATATGATACAGAGTAATGCAGCCTATAATATGATACAGAGTAATGCAGTCTCTAATCTGATACAGAGTAATGTAGTCTCTAATCTGATACAGAGTAATACAGCCTATAATATGATACAGAGTAATGCAGTCTCTAATCTGGTACAGGGTAATGCAGTCTCTAATCTGATACAGAGTAATGCAGTCTCTAATCTGATACAGAGTAATGCAGTCTCTAATCTGATACAGAGTAATGCAGTCTCTAATCTGGTACAGGGTAATGCAGTCTCTAATCTGATACAGAGTAATGTAGTCTCTAATCTGATACAGAGTAATGCAGTCTCTAATCTGGTACAGGGTAATGCAGTCTCTAATCTGATACAGAGTAATGCAGTCTCTAATCTGATACAGAGTAATGCAGTCTCTAATCTGATACAGAGTAATGCAGTCTCTAATCTGGTGCAGAGTAATGCAGCATCTAATCTGATACAGTAATGCAGCCTATAATCTGATACAGAATAATGCAGCCTATAATCATTCCATACAATTTCCACACAATACGCAGATCATGATCGCAGCCTTTATGACAATTGTGAGATTCACATACTTCATGTCATGGAATCCTTTGATCTTTGTGTCCCTGGCTATTAAATTAGAAGTCTGTGGAGATTGTAACATTGAAGTTACACTATGTTAGAATGCTTGTTACATTGGTTCCCGCCTAGTAACAAGGGTGGGGCCCTCTGGAAGTGTTTCGATAGGTCGTCAGATGAGTTCAAGGGTCAGTGAACAGCTCCTCTTGAGGCTAACAGTTTGAGACAGTCTGCCAGCCACAAGTGTCACAGGTACGGAGAATAGATCCCCTTAACTAAGTTAAAAGAAGGGAGCAAAGAAATTGGCCAGAGTTCTCCAGCTGTTCATGCCAGCGAGATTCTCTGGTCCCGCCGGCAGCGCACCCCCCCCCCCCCCCCCCCCCCCCCACCCATTGGGCTTCCCGCCAGCGTGGGGTGACCTCAATGGGAATTCCCATTGACAGCGCCAGGACCAGAGACTCCCGCCATTAGCAAACAACGCGCCACCTCCTGCCGACAAGAAATACGCAGGAAACAGGAGGAGACAGGGTAGATGCAAGAAGGATGTTCCCAATGCTGGGGGTGTCCAGAACCAGGGGTCACACTCTGAGGATACAAGGTGGACCATTTAGAACAGAGATGGGGAAAAGATTCTTCACCTGGAGTGTGGTCAGCCTGTGGAATTCACTTCCTACGGAAAGGCCAAAACAATGTATGTTTTCAAGAAGCAGTTAGATATAACATTTGAGGCGAAGGGGATCAAAGGATATGGGGGAAGGTGGGATCAGGCTATTGAGTTGGATCATCAGCCATGAACATAATGAATGGCAGAGCAGGCTTGAAGGGCCGAATGGCCTTCTCCTGCTCCTAATTTCTATAAAGAGCAGTATTTGAGATTACCTTGAAGCAAGAAGAAGGTGAATGATATAAAATATCAGTGGTCACTTACTTAATGCATTATTATCACTAAGAATATCTGTCAAGAAGAAATGTTACCACTTCTGACTTGAGCATGTTTTGTTGAGGTGGTTTGTGTCCATCGTGTAATGCAGCCACGAATCTAAATCCAACCTTCAGGAGAGTAAATGTTGCTGTGAGAATCTTTGCAATCTCCAAACCCCACCCTCCTTTATGATCTCTCGAATTGTGACATCCAACTGAATGTCAATTTCGAGACTGTGATTTTAGCTCCTGCTCAGTTTTGGTCAGTGATCAGTGGGTAATTCTTGACTCCAGGTTATTTTTTTGTACGTGCAGGACCCAAGCAGAAAAACAGTTATTGGTCTCTTGGATATCTATGGATTTGAAGTCTTTGATATCAACAGGTAAGAACACCTTTGTGATGCACCATGATTTTTCTGAAGGACGTAAAGATAGTTTTTGTTTATTCTTTCACAGGATGTGGGCGTCGCTGGTTGGGCCAGCATTTGTTGCCCATCCCTAATTGCCCTTAAACTGAGTGTCTTACTCGGCCATTTCAGAGAGTGCTTAAGAGTCAACGACATTGCTGTGGGTCTGGAGTCACACGTAGGCCAGACCGGGTAACGATGGCAGATTTCCTTCCCTAAAGGATGTTAGTGAATCAGATGGGTTTTATGACAATAGACTATGGCTTCTTGGTCATCGTTAGACTTTTAATTCCAGATTTTATTGAATTCAAATTTCAACATCTGCCACAGTGGGATTCGAACCCGGGTCCCCAGAGAATAGCATTCAATCTGGTATAGATAATGAGGATATATTCTTGCTTTTCTTTCATTGCTGTTTTGTTTGTCTTGAGTGAGGCCTGGGTTAAGTAATTGACTCGCCTACTTCTTCACTTAGCTTCAGCAGTTTTCCATAAACCAGCCTGCTCCTTGCATTTCAAATGGTGTGGCTGAACCGAAAGGGAATTCTGGCTGAGCGACAGTGGATTCTGCTATTAACCCAGCCATGATTTATTGTCAATGCCTGGTGTACTTCCTGCTCCAGTTTGAGGTCCTTTCTAATAGCTTGATCCAACCCTTATTGATAAGGAGTCATATCCGGACCAAGTGAATATTATCCCTCCATAATCTGAATAACTTTGTCTAGATTTCCCGCTGCCTCAGAAAAGCAGCCAGCATAATTAAGGACCCCATGCATTGGGACACACTCTCTTCCACCTTCTCCCATCGGGAAAAGGATATAAAAATCTGAGGTCACGTATCAACCGACTCAAAACAGCTATTACCCTGCTGCCATCAGACTTTTGAATGGACCTATCATGCACTAAGTTGATCTTTCTCTACACCCTAGCTATGACTGTAACACTGCATTCTGCACTCTCTCCTTTCCTTCTCAATGAACGGTATGCTTTGTCTGTATAGCACGCAGGAAACAATACTTTTCACTGTATGTTAATACACGTGACATTAATAAAGCAAATCAGATCAACTAAGCTGGTTATATTCACATGATGTGGAGATGTTGGACTGGGTTAAGCACAGTAAGAAATCTCACAACACCAGGTTAAAGTCCAACAGGTTCTCCAAGGCGGCCTTCACGACACATGACAATGCAGAATCGCTGAGCAGGAATTGATAGCCAAGTTCCACACACATGAGGACGGTCTCAACTGGGATCTTGGGTTCATGTCACACTATCAGTCACCCCCATGACCTGCCTGGGCTTGCAAAATCTCACTAACTGTCCTGGCTGGAGACAATACATGCCTCTTTAACCTATGCTTAACCCTCTCTCCACTCACATTGTCTGTACCTTTAAGACTTGATTACCTGTAAAGACTCTCATTCCAACCATTATCTTGTAGATTGAGTTTGTGTCTATGTATGCCCTGTTTGTGAACACAACTCCTCACTCACCTGAAGAAGGAGCGACACTCTGAAAGCTTGTGCTACCAAATAAACCTGTTGGACTTTAACCTGGTGTTGCGAGACTTCTTACTATATTCACATGGACATAAGAACATTCTGGAATGAAGCAACGTACCTAAAACCTTTCGTTATGAGATGTTACACCAGATATTTGTGAATAAATGAGATGATTAGGTTGATTGGCCATGCTAAAATTGCCCCTTAGTGTCCTGGGGTGCATAGATTAGAGGGATTAGTGGGTAAAATATGTAGGGATATGTGGATAGGGCCTGGGTGGGACTGTGGTCGGTGCAGACTCGATGGGCTGAATGGCCTCTTTCTGTACTGTAGGGTTTCTATGATTTCTATGATTTCTATGATGTATATTGGTTGTGGAACCAATTAAAACAGTGTTGACATTGGCCCATGGCGTGCTACCCGCACTGTGGAATTATTTGCCCATTATACACCATGCTAGACCTTGATTTCCATTCCAGTCAATGAAAGGGAAAATTGATAAAGTTGGTGAATTGGACATCGCTCCACCTCATGTCATCAACCCCAAGTTAAATAATTCCCAATGACTCTCATTAGCTTCACAAAATGGCAGGTGTTAGTCAGAGAGCCAAGCTCCTGAACAGATATTGGAGTCCTGTGCCAGGGGCTTTGATTGGTCAGTTACACCACTACGACTTGGACCCGCCATTTCCACCGTAGAAGAAGTCTGCAATCTTGTGGAAAGGACTGCAATAGAATGCAGGACTTTGACCTTCGATCTTGGAGTTCAAGGTTATCCCGAATGCCAGTGTTGACAATATGTTCCTTCCGACGTGGAATTAGAGCCCTGACCTTTAACCTGTGGTGGCGAGATTTGAATCTAACTTAGTGAGGTGGGATGGTGGGCCTCCAGTGGGCCATGGTAATGTAATGACAAATAGATTTAAATTTTAAAGCACCTAGCAGGTGTGCTCCGGTGGCTCCATTGGTAACACACTTGCCTCTGAGTCATATGATTCTGGGTTCAAGTCCCAGCCTAGGATCTGAGCATCAAAAGCAAGGTTGACACTGCAATGTGTAGCCATGATGTGGAGATGCCGGTGTTGGACTGGGACAAGCACAGTAAGAAGTCTCACACAACATCAGGTTAAAGTCCAATAGGCTTATTTGGAATCACAAGCTTTCGGAGTGCTCTGAAAGCTTGTGATTCCCAATAAATCCGTTGGACTTAAACCTGGTGTTGCAAGACTTCTTATTGCAATGTGTAGTAAGGGATGATTTCAGTGTTGGATATACTGTCTTTCTTTATTACCAGAGATGTCTTGGCAGTGGGATTAATAATCCAGAGACCCAGGGTAATGCTCTGAGGCCTTGGGTTCGAAACCCACCACGGCAGATGGTGAAATTTGAATTCAGTAAAAATCTGGAAGTAAATGTCTAATGATGATCATGAAACCATTGCCAATTGTTGTAAAAACCCATCTGGTTCACTAATATCCTTTGAGGAAGGAAATCTACTGTCCTTACCTGGTGTGGCGGCCTACATGTGACTCCAGACTCTTAAACGTCCTCAGGGATGGGCAATAAATGCTGGCCCAGCCAATGACGCCCTCATCCTATGAACGAACGAAAAAAAAAATCCTTTATGCATTATTATTTTAGATGCTTCCGGTAGGTGCTGTGTTAATGTGTTGGCACTTCTGTTCTCTCATTGAGAGAATTACCTTGTGCTTTAGTTGTTGAATATCCAATTATCTTAATACAAGTGACACCTGTACAGTAACAACAGGTTACTGGTGTGTACTATCAATAATCTATTAAACATGGACACCCGTGTATACATGGCTTCTCATGATAAATTCATTGTGGGATTAACTGTAATCAATGCACCTTTTCTACCTGAACATTATTACTCACATCATTCTGAAAGCTCAGGAACACTTGATTCCTGGACCGCGCTGAGTTCCAGAGGGAAAAGGAGGATGCAGCGATTTGCAGCAGCAGCCTCTGGCCTGGGGAGAGGGGAAAACAATCAGTCAGCATTTTGGATTGTGCCTGGGAAATGTACATCTGTGGACGTCAGCTATGGTTAATAGGGTTAGTTGTGCTGGCCCCCACAGTCAAATAGCCGGCCACACTGACCAGTCTCACTCTTTACGTACAGCCATTGCGGCAAAGTACTGGAGGCCAGAACCTTAGGAGCATTTTCAAAGATGGACGAACATGTCAGGGAACAAGCGTGCACGCATGCGCACACACACGTGCACACACACGCACACACAAACCCCCTTCCACCCACCTACACACACGCCCTCACCCCCCCATACACACCCCATGCACCCACCCCCCTCCCCCCCCCCCCCCACATTCCCCCACACATACAAACAACCATACACCAACACACACACACAGTTAAGTTAAAGTTAAAGTTTAGTTATTATGAAGTTATTGTGAAAATCCCCTAGTCGCCACACTCCGGCGCCTGTTCGGGTATACTGAGGGAGAATTTAGCATGGCCAATGCACCTAACCCGCGCATCTTTGGGCTGTGGGAGGAAACCGGAGCCCCCGGAGGAAACCCACGCAGCGAACATGCAAACTCCACACAGACAGTGACCCAAGCCGGGAATTGAGCCCGGGTCCCTGGCGCTGTGAGGCAGCAGTGCTAACCACTGTGCCACCGTGCTGCCCAACACAGACCCACAGCACCCTCACACCTCCATCCCCACCACACATACACACACACACAAACCCACACATAGACAGTCACACACACACATACAAACACACACCTATACCTACCCACCGTGGATTTGGGTGCAATGACAATGGGAGACAGGGAGGAGGGAGGCAAATTCAGACAGGCAGAGAAACATAAATGAAACATGTCTTTTCTCTTGAATGGATATAATCAAGTGAATGACTTCTCTCTCTCTCCAGTTTCGAGCAGTTCTGTATTAATTACTGTAATGAGAAGCTCCAACAGCTACTGATAGAGTTGACATTGAAATCTGAGCAGGAGGAGTATGAGGCTGAGGGGATCCAGGTACAGATTATTCCACTTATATTACCTTGCTCTTTACAATTCTGAGACTACAAATATCTCGTCGTTCACTCTGAAGAATGTCAGTTTGCATCAGGGTGGCTTCATCCCTCTTGATGAATTTCCAGTATTATTCTCATAATAATTCAGACTTATTCTGGGAAAATCCGTTCTGCAACATTTTACAATAATCACAATAGTTTTTATTAAAACTCACAAATGATGGGCCTAACAAATAAAACAAAAGTAAGTACAACAGCTATTGGTGTTTATATCATCCCTTCAACGTGGTAGATCATCCCAGGGTGAGTATCAAATAAGACTCTGACACTGAGCCATACAAGGAGATATTAGACCTGGCCTTGTCCAGGGAGATAGGTCTTGAGGAGCAACTTAAAGGAAGAGGGAGACGTAGAGAGTAACTCTCCCTCCCCCACCCCCTCACCACGACAGATGACTCTGTTTATTGAACCATTTGGGCCAGGCACGGCGGCACAATGTTGCCTCGCAGTGCCAGGGACCTGGGTTCAATTCCAGCCTTGGGTCACTGTCTATGTGGAGTTTGCGCCATCTCCCAATGTCTATGTGGCTTTCCTCCGGGTGCTCCGGTTTCCTCCTACTGTCCAAAGATGTGTAAGTTAGGTGGATTAGCTATGTCATATGTGCATGGCACGGGGATAGTATGTAGGGGAGGGCCTGGGTGGGATGCTGTTTTGGAGTGTCATGGGAGACTCGATGGGCCAGATGACCTCATTCAGCACTGTAGGGATTCTATGGAGGTCCCAGATTTAACTCTTGATTGGCTGATTTTAGACAAGAGAGCAGTGTGGGTGCTGCAATTGGTTTTAGTGTCCCCTTTCCTTCCTGAACATTGTTTCTACCCAGTGACCGTTGAGGGGAGTGGTGGATGTGAGGACATCGAATGAAGACAAGATTAGGTTTGGGTCTGAGTTAAACACATTGCTGACACTCACTGTTTAGGGATACATGTGGGCAGTGGCTGATTGGTAAGACCATAAAACATAGGAGCAGAATTAGGCCACTCGGCCCATCGAGTCTGCTCCGCCATTCAACCAAGTGGTAAGGTACCACGCATCACCCTCAAGAGAAAACAAAGTGTAACTGGACAAATGAATTTGACACATTATTCAATCTGTCAAAGGCAGCCATTAGTGAACCTCGAGACCAGACGCTGCAGACAATGAGAGATGAGTTCCAAAGTGTGAGGAAATTGTAAAACATCTTCTTTACCAATGAGTTCACAATGTCACACTGAGACCTACAGATAAAATCTTTCCATGTGCCCATAAAAACATTTATTACTTGCTGGAAGTCTCGCCCAATTACTGAAGCAGAGGCCACAGCAGGAAGCAGATAGAATGCCATCATTTTTGCAGAGATAGAATCCCTACAGTGCAGAAGGAGGCCATTCGGCCCATTGAGTTTTTTCATTCATTCGTGGGACATGGGCATCGCGGCTGACCAGCATTTATTGCCTGTCCCTAGTTGCCCTTGAGAAGTCTGCACCGACTCTCCAGGCCCCGTTCCTGTAACCCCACATATTTACCCCACTGATCCCCCTAACCGACACTAAGGGGCAATTTAGCATGGCCAATCAGCCTAACCTGCACACGTGACAAGATGAACCAGTTGAGAGCAGTCCAGTTAGAACACTGTTGGTATGTTGCAGCCATTGAAAGGCTCCCATTATTAACTCGAGCTTTATCTGTTGTTGTGGGCAAATTGTTGTATTTGGTTATGGGAGAAAGAACCAAGGAAGGGAGCACTCTGGCCGCGATGCCCAAGTCGGGTGCCAGAGGTTGAATATTTTTCCTTTCATTTCTCAGCACCAGTCTGGATTTAAATCCAGGTCGGTTAATGGGATGCCACTAACTCAAGTCAGTGAGAGTTCAATGAACAAAACACATCCGTAATTCAGCACTTACTGGTACTAAGAGCTCAGGAGAGGTGGGCTGTGTGAGAGGCGGGATTGTTACATTGGGGCAACCTCTCCTGAGATTGGATTGAGTCAGAGGGAGGTTGATGCTGTGAGGCTCCTGTGATAGTTTGCACATGAGAACTCAGTGATAACCTTGGAAAAATGTTACTCACTTTGATGTGCACAAAAAAAATCACCAAAATATTAGATTAAAACAAAAGTCATCAACGAATCCCTTAAAAATGAAAGGCAAAAAGAAAACATCCAATGTTTGGTTAGGTTTCTGAGCTTGTATCCTCCTGAGGGTTCTTGTATATCCAATGGTGGATTGTTTTCTATTCTGACCTTAAGTTGAGAGTGATATGGATGGACCAGGAACGCTCATCATCAGGAAACTGGTTCCTCCCTGAGATGTATCTCCACATAGTGCCAATTCCATAACTGCAATGCTGTGTATGAACCTGAGTCATGTATTCCAATGGGAATTCACCACGGCTCGTCAATGTGCTTCACTGCCACATTGCCACAACACAGATCAGAAAGGCCTGCTCTCCACTCGGAGGCGGAAAGAGATTCAGTCATAACTTTCATGGGGCAATTAGGTGGCTACTTGAAAAGGAAAACATATTGCAGAGCTATGGAGAAAGAACAGGGTAGCGGGACCAATTGGAAATATCTTTCAAGGATCTGACACAGGCATGATGGGCCGAACAGCCTCCTTCTAACATGCATCGTTCTATGGTTCTATATCTGTCTGACTTTGTTTATATTTATGTCTGCAGTGGGAGCCAATCCAATACTTCAACAACAAGATCATCTGTGATCTTGTGGAGCAAAAATACAAAGGCATTATTTCCATCTTGGTAAGAAAATTGCCCTTTGTATCATTTCATCAGGAATAAGTCACCACTGTTAGAGTACCACAACTGAAACACTAAAGTATGTTAAGAAGCCTGACTAGACCCCAACAGTTTTTCTATTTTGGCATTAGTGTGAGGATAAGGTGTTTCACTCCAGGTGACGCACTAGGAAGCTTTTATCAAAACAAACTTTATTTAACAATACAGTTTAACTATAACAATTGAATTAGCTTAACTTTTACCAATTGAAATAGTTAAACATGATAAGATACAATTCTTAACTGCTAACCTATCTCTATTAGTTCCAATTCAAGCAATATTCCTCTTATATACTGAAACCCCTCTTCAAAATCAGTTAGCGACATACAGGCTTACGTGTTTTTACTTATAAACAATCCTAGAGCCTTTGAACACCTCAGGAGAGAGAGAGAGAGTGAGAGAGAGAGACACACCCCTTGATTCTTTGAGGACCAGGCAGAAACTGACTGATATAAAATAAAAGAGAACTATGTGTTTTCCTTGCATGATTAGCTCCACCCATTCATGTAACACTGTCTACGTCAATCAACCTAATCAAATCCCTACTCTGAAACCCCAGGGGAAAAACCAAAATAAACAAAAATGCATGAAATCAGAATAAAACAAAAACATCCCTAGCTAAAATCAATCATTAACCTGCATTCTCAGCGTGTGGGCTACCTGGCGCGGACAAATCAGCTGAATTTTAAACAGACCCCTTACAAGAAACATGATAAAATTACATTTCTTAAATCATCACACCACCTATCAATATAACATTACCCATTCATCCCTTTTTATTCATTCATGTGATGTGCACATCATTGGCCAAGTCAGCATTTATTGCCCAACTCTAATTACCCTTGAGAAGGTGGTGGTGAGCCACCTTCTTGAACACAACTAGTGGCTTGCTAGACCATTACAGAGAGCAATTTAGAGTCAACCACACTGCTGTGAGTCTGGAGTCACATACAGGTCAGGCTGGGTAAGGTCTCCTTCCCGAAAGGATGTCAATGAACTATGGTGGACATAAAGAACAAAGAACAAAGAACAATACAGCACAGGAACAGGCCCTTCGGCCCTCCAAGCCCGCGCCGCTCCCCGGTCCAGGATTGAATCCTGAATCCAGGATCCCCACCCAATTTTCCAGCCTATCTACATACCAATATTCTATCCACCGAGCTGTCCCTCACAGCTACGATGCTGTGGAGTACATGTGGAGTAATAAGCTAGCTCAGCCATGGACTCATTGAGTTACAGAACAGTTTTAAAGATCTGAATAGCCTATTGGAATTCCTATCTCCTCCCACCAATATCCTACATTGAAACTTTGGAAATAATTTGTTTTATTCCAAAGTTATCACCTCTCTCCCTCTGAAGGTCTTGATCACGTTAATCTTGGTATTATGAACACCAGGAACCTCCCTGAACTTCCTCCATGAGCCTGATCTTCATTCGTGACCCAAGACACAGGCCCTTTGATCACAATCCCTGCCATCACCCAATCTCCACTCAACATGTAGTTCACAGCAGGGAGAGCAGGCTCAAGGGGCTGAATGACCTTCATTTATTCCTACCTCTCTCACAGTGGGGAGATGAGGAGAACCTGTTTCCAGCAGTGTGCTGTTACGATCTGGAATATACTGTCTGAAAGGGTGGAAGAAGGAGTCTCAGTTGTAACTTTCAAATGGAAACTGGATATTTTTGTACTGGAAAACAGAATATTTTCAGGATTGTGAGGAAAGAAAAGGGAAGTGAGACTAATTGGGGAGCTGTTTCAAAGAGTCAGTACAGATATAATGGGCCAAATGGCCTCCCTTTGTGCTGTATGATTTTATGGTAGCCTGTGCGGTTGTCATGATGGCACTTAATATTCAGCAACCCCCACCACTGTTTCTCCCCCACTAACCATTCTTCAATGTGCCTCTGGGTTACTTCACATGTTATCTTGGTATTTCGATGTCAATTTGCTGTTATCTGAGCGACTTTTTTGTTTCCCTCCCAATCAGGATGAAGAATGTCTGCGACCCGGAGAAGCCACAGACCTCACCTTTCTGGACAGACTAGAGGAGAAAGTGGCAGCCCACCCTCACTTCCTAACGTGGGTACCTGAGGTGCTCTGTAAGACCACAGCTTCTGTTGACTCTCTAAGATACCAGCTTTAAGATAAAGATGTTTATTTGAACAAAGGGAGGAAAGGGGCATCTTCAGTAACCAGAAACTGATTCCACTCATACCTTTCTTTATAGTGAAACTTGGCCTCACAGAGGTGCAGTCCTGGAGAATTGGAACTACTTTGAATACCCCCAATGTCAGGATGGAGCAGGCTCAGACTGGGTTTCACACAGTAATGTGCCTCAATCCTGCCCTCAGAGTAGCTAGGCCTGATTGTCCAACCCCCCCGCCCCCCCCAGACCAATCATCCTGCACATTGTCAAGTGAAGGGCATTTGATCCTTGCGTCCAAACTGAGAAGGAACTGAACTAAGATGACCCAAACTCTTCACTGAGAATCGTTTACACTCAGCAGAAAGAGGAAACGTTCAGCTCATTAGTATATGTTGAGTTGGAACGTAGGCCCCAGGCTTGAACTACCCACATGCCCATGTTTTGATACTTAGATCAGGCTTTCTCAGATCAAGGGACAGCAAGAGCCAGGGTACATCTCTTACTCCTGGCTCAATCCACAAAAGGGGTCTGTGTGCATTTATCAGTACGACGATTCTTTTCCCCACACCAGTCATTCCTTTACTGTCTCTGAATAAAGGCACTGAGGTGATGGAGTTTGGAATCCACTTACGCAAAACTGAGCTTTGATCTCAAACACCTAACACATGGACCTGTACAGCCATAGACATTATTTCCATCAGTTCAGGTTAGATTCAAACACTGGTGTTGGTAGCACAGTGGTTTGCACTGCTGTCTCACAGCGCTAGGCACCTGGCTTTGATTCCGGCCTTGAGTGACTGTCTGTGTGAAGGTTGCATGTTCTCCCCATGTCTGCGTGGGTTTTCTCCGGGTGCTCTGGTTTCCTCCCACAGTCCTGCGATGTGCAGGTTAGGTGCATTGGCTATGCTAAATTGTCCCTTAGTGTCCAAAGATGATATAGGTTATGTGGATTAGCCATGGTAAGTGCGTGGGGTTACAGGATAGGGCGGGGGGGGGTGTGGTGGGCCTGGGAATGATGCTCTTTTGGAGAGTTAATACAGACTCGATGGGCCTAATAGCCTCCTTCTCCACTGTAGGGGTTCTATGGGATTCTACGGTCCCACAATTAAAGCTGCTCACTCCACCAGTCAACAGCCAGAAAGGCCCAAGTATTGACATTGTGTCCTCATTGTTGGATGTTTAACGGTTGTCTAATGAGGATGGATTGGACAGATTGAGCTTGTTTCCACTTTAATGACTGGAAACCAGTGTACCACAGGGATCTGTGCTGGGTCCCCTATTATTTGTCATTTTTATAAATGACATAAATGACTATTTGGGGGGTCGGATTAGTAAGTTTGCGGATGACACAAAAATTGGCCAGATGGTTAACAGTGAGGTTGAGTGACTTGGGCTACGGGAAGATAAGGATGGGATGGTCAAATGGGCAGAAAAGTGGCAGATGGATTTTAACCCAGAAAAGTGTGAGGTGATACACTTCGGAAGGAGTAATTTGACAAGGAAGTATTCAATGAATGGCATGACATTAGGAAGTTCTGTGGAACAAAGGGAACTTGACATGTTTGCCTATAGAAGGCGGAAGGGCATGTTAGTGGGGTGGTGAAAAAGGCATATGGGATTCTTGCCTTTATCAATTTTGATGAGGCCACAGCTAGAGTACTGTGTGTAGTTCTGGTCATCACATTATTGGAAGGATGCGATTGCACTGGAGGGGGTGCAGAGGAGATTCACCAGGATGCTGTCTGGGATGGAACATTTAAGTTATGAAGAGAGGTTGGCTAAGTTGGGTTGTTTTCATTGGAGCAGAAAAGACTGAGGGGCGACCTGATTGCGGTGTACAAGATTATGAGGGGCATGAACAGAGTGGTTAGGGAGCAGCTGTTCCCCTTAGTTGAAGGGTCAGTCACGAGGGAACATAGGTTCAAGGTAAGGGGCAGAACGTTGAGAGGGGATGTGAGGAAAAACTTTTTTTACCCAGAGGGTGGTGATGGTCTGGAATGCACTGCCTGGGAGGGTGGCAGCGGCAGGTTGCCTCCCATCCTTTAAAAAGTACCTGGATGAGCACATGGCACGTCATAACACTCAAAGCTATGGGCCAAGTGCTGGTAAATAGAATTTGGTCGATAGGTCAAGTGTTTCTCACATGTTAGTGCAGACTCAATGGGCTGAAGGGTCTTTTCTGCACTGTGTGATTTTGTGATTCTCTGATTCTGAAGTTTAAAAGAGTGAGGGATGACTTGATTGGAATATATAAGATCCTGAACAGTGTTGATACAGTGGTCATGGAAAATATGTTTCCGATGGTGATTGTGTCCAGAACGAGGGACACTTTTAAAATCAGGGATGAGGAGAGTTTTTTTTCTCGGAGGGTTGTGCGACTTTAGAACTCTCTGTCTCAGATAGAGGGGTCATTGAAAATTGTTAGGGTGGAGGTAGATAGATTCTTGTTGGGAAGAGAATCAAAGGTTATCGGGGATAGATGAGAATGTGGTATTTGAAACGTGGATAGATCAGCCATGATTTTACCGAATGGCAGAGCAGACTCGAGGGGCTGAATGGCCTACTCCTGCTCCTATTCCATATGTCTGTATGTTCCTTCCTTGCCCCTGTATCTGAAATTGATTTATTTTTGTCCTTTGCTATGATTTTCTGAACGTGCCCAAGCAGATTTCTGGTTTCAATTGTATTCAGAATTTGCAATTAGGAACGGTGTCTCCACTGGGGCGGCACGGTAGCACAGTGGTTAGCACTGCTGCTTCACAGCTCCAGGGACCTGGGTTTGATTCCCGGCTTGGGTCACTGTCTGTGTGGAGTTTGCACGTTCTCCTCGTGTCTGCGTGGGTTTCCTCCGGGTGCTCCGGTTTCCTCCCACAGTCCAAAGATGTGCGGGTTAGGTTGATTGGCCACGCTAAAATTGCCCCTTAGTATCCTGGGATGCATAGGTTAGAGGGATTAGCGGGTAAATATGTGGGGGTAGGGCCTGGGTGGGATTGTGGTCGGTGCAGACTCGATGGGCCGAATGGCCTCCTTCTGCACTGTAGGGTTTCTATGATTTCTATGTCCTTAGAGACAGAAATAGTTTTTATTATTTCTCAACTGTTCTGCACTTATCCTCAGTTGTTTAATGTAAAGATACTTGATTCTTAACGATGGCTTTTCGTGGCTGTTATAGATGCGGTTGGCCAAATAAAATCGACGAATGCAGGACTGAGCCTCACAAAGGTTCAATCCTTGATCTGTGCTGAGTTGGCTGACTGCAGCTAGAACAGAAGTTGAATAACACATTGACTCAGCATCCACTTAGCCTGGGAATATGCTTGGCTTCCGCTGCTTGTGGATTGCCACTTTCAGATTGGAGGTGTGCGGACATCAGTTGAACATAGGGTTGAGTTTAATTTGGATGCATGATAGTCAGATAATCTCCTGACCTTTTCGATCCAGAATGATACTTGTTTGAGAGATTAAAGAGCTGTTGGTGCCTGTGGCACTGAATAACATAGAAACATAGAAACTAGAAACAGGAGTAGGCCATTGGACCCTTTGAGCCTGCTCCGTCATTCATTTTGATCATGGCTGATCATCAAATTCAATATCCTGATCCCCCCCTTCCACCCATACCCCTCGATCCCTTCGAGTTCAGTACAACTCTTCCTCAAAACACAAGATAGGTTCTGAAGAAGAGTCATACAGACCCAAGATTTCTTCTTGAAATCAGCCAATGTTTTGGCCTCAACTATTTTCTGTGGTAGTGAATTCCACACATTCACCACTCTCTGGGTGAAGAAATTTCTCCTCACCTCAGTTCTAAAATTGAGAACAGCATGATAGCACAGTGGTTGGCACTGTTGCCTCACAGCGCCAGGGACCCGGGTTTGATTCCCGGCTTGGGTCACGGTCTGCACATTCTTCCCGTGTCCACGTGGGTTTCCTCCGGGTGCTCTGGTTTCCTCCCACAGTCCAAAAGACGTGCTGGTTGGGTGCATTGGCCATGCTAAATTCTCCCTCAGTGTACCCGAACAGGCGCCGGAGTGTGGCGACTGGAGGATTTTCACAGTAACTTCATTGCAGTGTTACTGTAAGCCTACTTGTGACTAATCAATAAATAAACTTTAAAAAGGTTAAAGGTTACACTATGACTCATGATTCTGGACTCCCGGCCATCGGGAACATTCTTGTAGATGTTATGGGTGGGGTTATACTCTTTGACAGAAAGCTCATTATTTCCTCAAACTATGACCCTTCAGGAGAAGAAGGGAGAAAGTGGAGAGGCGTGTGCTGGTGCCAAGCTAACTTTATTCTGGAGGAGGAAGGGGAAAGCAGATGTTCAGTTCCAGAGGATACATTTTATTTAACCCTCAACAACATTTCAGTTTGCAAGGACCTGGCCAAAAGAGGCTTCTAGAAGAGTCTGTAAAACCCTTCACCCTATTGAGGTCAATCTTTCTCCATTGTACCTTGCAGACACAAGCTGGCCGATCAGAAGACGAGGAAGACTATGCGCCGTGGTGACTTCAGGCTGCTACACTATGCAGGAGATGTCACATATAATGTTATAGGTAAGCCAGGAGCTATGGACTGGGAGCAAGCTCACAACTGGTGGCCATTTCTAACCTTCTCTAACCTTCAATAGAAGCAAAATACTGCCGATGCTGGAAATCGGAAATAAAACCAGGAAGTGCTGGGAAGACTCAGCAGGTCTGGCGGCATCTATGGAGAGAGAAACAGAGTCAATGTTTCGAGTTCAGCACGGCTCCTCCTCAAAACACAAGATAGGTTCTCAAGAAGACTCATACAGACTCAAGGCTTTAACTCTGCTTCTCTCTCCACAAATGCTGCCAGATTTGCTGAGTCTTTCTGTTTTTATCTCTAACTTTCTCTGGATACAACATGTGACACTGCGATTCATGAATCTACCTGAGTAGAACTGGCTTTGAATGAATAATGATGGTGGTCATTGATTTCATTGCATCATTCAATTTGAAGCTAGTGAGTGTGGAAAGCTCAGGATTCCCACATGATGGTCGGTTCTGTGCTCATTAGACAGACAGGAAAGTCTCATTTTGGTTATACATATTAAAAGGGTGGCATTACTTTCCTTGTTTCGTTGCGAGCAAAGACATTGTGAAGCTTCACAATATCAGAGAAGGTGGGTGGCACAGTGGCACAGTGGTTAGCACTGCTGCCTCACAGCACCAGGGACCCTGGTTCAATTCAGGTCTCAGATGACCATCTGCATGGAGTTTGCACATTCTCCCCATCATAGAAATCATAGAAACCCTACAGTGCGGAAGGAGGCCATTCGGCCCATCGAGTCTGCACCGACCACAATCCCACCCAGGCCCTGTCCCCACATATTTACCCGCTAATCCCTCTAACCTACTCATCCCAGGACTCTAAGGGGCAATTTGTAACCTGGCCAATCAACCTAACCTGCACATCTTTGGACTGTGGGAGGAAACCAGAGCACCCGGAGGAAACCCACGCAGACACGAGGAGAATGTGCAAACTCCACACAGACAGTGACCCGAGCCGGGAATCGAACCCGGGACCCTGGAGCTGTGAAGCAGCAGTGCTAACCACTGTGCTACCGTGCCATGGGTTTCTTCCAGGTGCTCCGGTTGCCTCCCACAGTCCAAGAATGTGCGCGTTAGGTGGATTGGCCATGCTGAATTGCCCCTCAGTGTCAGGGAGCTGAGTGTGTGCATACATGGGGATAGGGCCTGGGTGGGATTGTTGTCGGTGCAGGTTTGATGGGCCAAATGGCCTCCGTTCTATGATTCTATCTATTGAATAATTTATGTCTGCAAAAGTTTGCACCTATTCATATTCTGAAAAGGTATAACTCTTTTTCTCATTCTCATTCAACTAGGATTTCTTGATAAGAACAATGATCTGCTGTACAGGAATCTCAAAGAGGTGAGCACCAACTCAGGGAAAGCAATTCCAGTGTCACTACGGAAGGAGAAATCATTTGTGTTGGAAACTCTGGGGGGGTGGCCAGTAATTAAATGGCAAGAACATTCCCCGATGCCATTGTGGCAATTATCAAAATAATGACTAACAGTTGACAGCTGAGCCAGGAGATGCCAGTATAATCTATTGGATATCAATCTGTGTCAGTCTCTGGCGAGCTGATGGGCCCGTTGACTGAGTAGCTCTCCGGTGACAGGGCAGGTCAATGTGAAAGAGGAGGAATAAGTTTCAACGTCAAATGCCTCCGACCAGTGAACGCTTCTTTATCACAGAACATTGAAAGACACAAGTGAAGATCCAGGGTTCATGATCCAGGGCAGGACCAGGGTTCAAAAAGAATAAATGGGAAAACAAAGGAAATCAAATCATTGTGATTAGGTAAAACCAAACTTTAAAAGCCTGAAGATTGCACATGGGGCGAATTTTAGGTTAATTGTGTAAATTACACTTTATAATTTTTTTATATCAGATTTAATTCTGTGGATCCATGGACGGCATGGTGGCACAGTGGTTAGCACTGCTGCCTCACAGCTCCAGGGGACCTGGGTTCAATTCTGACTTTGTGTGGAGTTTGCACATTCTCCCCATGTCTGCGTGGGTTTCCTCAGGGTGCTCCGGTTTCCTCCCGCCCTCCATAGATGTGAGGGTTAGGTTGATTGGCCATGCTACATTGCCCCTTAATGTCAGGGGGATTAGCAGGGTAAATACTTGGGGTTACGGGAATAGGACCTGGGCGGGATTGCTGCCAGTGCAGGCTCGATGGGCTGAATGGCCTCCTTCTGCACTGTAGGGATTCTATGGATTCTATGATTGGCCACTCTAAATTTCTCCTTAGTGTCAGGGGGATTAGCAGGGTAAATACGTGGGGTTATGGGGATTGGACTTGGGTGGGATTGTTGTCAGTGCAGGCTCTATGGGCCAAATGGCCTCCTTCTGCAGTGTAGGGCTTCAATGATTCTATCACATGCACACATTGCTCAGAGGTGCATCTAAATGAGGGAGGATGGTAGGACAGAGGCAACAGCCTACGTAGGTAACCTGCTCCCAGGCTTCAGCCTATGCAGGCAATTAACGTACAGACCTTGGCTCATTTCCAAGCATCCTAGGCCTTAGTCTTTATACAACTTTATACAACTGATCTAGTTTATATGCTGAAAGGAACACTGGAATGGATGGTGGTGGGGGGGGAGAGAAAGTGGATGACTGTCTCTTTGAATCTCCCTTCCGCCCCTCTTAAAGGAGTTTTACTTTGCTTCTGCTAACTGACCCAGAATTTGCACTCAGCAGTGAAGCAAGTAGCTCATCCCTGACCACGAACAAAGCTTCCCACAAAAAAAAACACTAGGGACCTCTGTGGCGCAGGTCTCCCCGACCCGATGTCAGCTTGAATCTGGCACCAAGTCAACCGGATTTCCAGACTTCCAGCAACTGTGATGTCATGAAGCAGGATAAGCAGCCAATCACGTTGAAGTTTCCTCACAGACAGCAAAACCCAAAATCATTTTGGATTTTCCAGAGCAGAATAAATGATTGGGACAGGTGCGAGGGATTCGGACAGAAGCTGAAATATTGGACACAGTAAGAAGTCTCACAACATCAGGTTAAAGTCCAACAGGTTTATTTGGAATCAAGAGCTTTCGGAGCACTGCTCCTTCATTAGGTGAGTGGTGAGCTCTCAACTGATGAAGGAGCAGCGCTCCGAAAGCTGGTGATTCCAAATAAACCTGTTGGACTTTAACCTGGTGTTGTGAGACTTCTTACTGTGTCCATCCTAGTTCATCGCCAGCATCTCCACATCATAAAATAGTGGAAACCAAAACTTAAACAGTAATTTTATAAATAAGTGGAATTCCTTTGGAGATATCTGGCATTTAATAAATGTAAAATGACTGTCAAAGTCAGTGAGAATGTTTTGCAGTAATTATGAATTTAATGCACTGCTAAAATCCCAATGATGCCTCATTCAATAAGGTGTAAACTTTTCACAAGTTTTGAGAGTGAGAATAGGATTATAAGAGTAGAAGGTTTTTCAGTTCAGTGATTCCTAATTGATTGTCAGCTGTGGGGGATCTCATCAGTGCACCCTCTGAAGAAGTGTAGAATCTCAGGTAGCAACTTCTGGATTTCCCCAGTTAACCGCGCATATGTAGCCTCCTGAAGTTACTGTCAGTTTCACAGATGTAATGTAGCCAAGTACTGACAGTTTCCCCATCATTACTGATGTATATTTTATATGTCTCAAAGCTTTGCCGAGATTACACTAGTTTCTATGTTGTAATAGACTTTTTTCACATATGTCTGCCCGGTGCTTACAGCTTTTGGCTTCCAGCAACTTCGACAGTTTGTTTTTCTCTGTGTTCACACCCAGGCTTAACTAATCAAATACAGTGAGCATCAATAGTAAACAGACTCACCTAATCGAACACAGAGGGCGAGATTTTCCAGCCACCCTTGCCCCAAGGTTGGAAAATCCCGCCCAATTTTGCATGGTCCGTGTCCCACCTACTACGATTCCTATGGCGGGTGGGACGGAAATATTCCACCCAAAGGGTGGGATTCTCTGGCCTTCCCATGATGGGAGGCAGCGTGCCATTTCCTGGCAGTAGGATCTCCTGGACCCACCCTTATCAATGGGAATTTCCCACTGACTCCATCTCATGCTGGCAGGAAACCCGCGGCAGGGGCACTTCATCAGTGGGACCAGAAAATCCCACCAGCGTGGACAGCCGGAATGTTCTGGCCAGAATAATTGAACACAACAATTACTATTGCAAAATCTGAGCCAACTGCCACCCTCTCCCCCCTCCTTGGTCCCTTTGCCTTCAGATATATTTTAATTCTTCACTTCAAATGCAAAGAAATCTCATCTGTATAACATCAGCTCTGTATCAAAGTGTAAATATGTTACTAGTAGCTCTCTGTCTCTCTGTGCAGGTAATGTGTGGTTCTACAAACTACATAGTTAAAGAGTGTTTCAGCATTTCTGAATTGGATACCAAGAAAAGACCTGAGACAGTGAGTATTCATTTTGCAGTTGCTGTCCATTTAAATCATTATTGGTTAGAAATATATTCTTGTGTTTATACCTCGTAAAGGCCAACTCAACCAATGACTTGTTAATAGGCTAGTCCCAATCATTTTCTTTTCCATTAGTTTTCTCGTACTCCTGTCCCGAGGGTGCCATTCGCCATGTGAGGGCCAAGACCATTTTGGCACACGCTGGTGTCCCCCGAGGGGGAATAGTGGGGAAGTCTTGGAAAGATTATCAGGCTGTTTCCTCAGCCTGTTGAACTGCGTCACGATTGCTCCTTCCGTGACCAATGAGTCCACAGCAGCCAATTTGTACACAGCAAGCTCCCACAGACAACAACGAGATAATCTTATCGAAGGAAAGATATATTGGCATTAGAGTCAGTCCAGAGAAGGTTCACTAGGTTGATCATAAGAACATAAGAACTAGGAGCAGGAGTCGGCAATTCAGCCCCTCGAGCCTTCTCTGTTAGTTAATACGATCATCGCCGATCTTTTGGCTAAGATCAAATGTAGTATGGTCGGCAGCCCATGGTCGGCTGCACTTGGTTGAGGTCATTAGGTTACACTGAAGCTTCATATGTTTCATATGAAGCAATTTTTAAAAGCGGCATCTCGGCCTTTTGGCTAAGATACAAATGAGCTCAAGTCTTGGAGGAGGAACCCCCCCCTTCTCCAATCAGCTTGGCTCATGTAGATCAGGCCCAGGACAGGGTGGTTTGGTCGCTCGCCCTGTCTTGTCAGCCTGGATCTGAAATGTCTCAACTTGTTGAGACTCTGAATTGGATTTGATTTGATTGAATTGGAAAAGTATAAAAAAGTATTAAAAAAAACAAACGCTAGTCTGAACCACCTTACTAACTGCCCTAATGTAATCCTCTCACTAGTCCCACTAAGGGACCCTGTTTTTATCTTCTTTAGATCTGAAGGATTTTCAGGGGTGGCAGGGTGGTACAGTTGTTCGCACTGCTAACTCACAGCGCCAGGGACCCAGGTTCGATTCCCAGCTTGGGTCACTGTCTATGTGGAGTCTACACATTCTCCCATGTCTGTGTGGGTTTCCTCCGGGTGCTCCGGTTTCCTCCCTGTGGCCTGTGACCAGCAGTGTGCCTCAGGGATCAGTGTTGGGTCCACTGTTATTTGTCATTTATATTAATGATTTGGATGAGAATATAGGAGGCATAGTTAATATGTTTGCAGATGACACCAAGATTGGTGGCATAGTGGACAGTGAAGAAAGTTATCTCCGATTGCAACGGGGATCTTAATCAATTGGGCCAGTGGGCTGACGAATGGCAGGTGGAGTTTAATTTAGACAAATGCGAGATGATGCATTTTGGTAGATTGAACCAAGGCAGGACTTACTCAGTTAATGGTAGGGCGTTGGGGAGAGTTACAGAACAAAGAGATCTAGGGGTACATGCTCATAGCTCCTTGAAAGTGGAGTCACAGGTGGACAGAGTAGTGAAAAAGGCATTCAGAATGCTTGGTTTCATCGGTCAGAACATTGATTACAGGAGTTGGGACGTCTTGTTGAAGTTGTACAAGACATTGGTAAGGCCACACTTGGAATACTGGGTGCAGTTCTGGTCACCCTATTATATAAAGGATATTATTAAACTAGAAAGAGTGCAGAAAAGATTTACGAGCATGCTACAGGGACTTGATGGTTTGAGTTATAAGGAGAGGCAGTACATAGAACATAGAACAGTACAGCACAGAACAGGCCCTTCGGCCCATGATGTTGTGCCGAGCTTTATCTGAAACCAAGATCAAGCTATCCCACTCCCTATCATCCTGTACAGACTGAGGCTTCTTTCTCTGGAGCGTAGGAGGCTGAGGGGTGATCTTATAGAGGTCTATAAAATAACGAGGGCCACAGATCAGCTAGATAGTCAATATCTTTTCCCAAAGGTAGGGGAGTCCAAAACTAGAGGGCATAGGTTTAAGGTGAGAGGGGAGAGATACAAAAGTGTCCAGAGGGGCAATTTTTTCACACAGAGGGTGGTGAGTGTCTGGAACAAGCTGCTGGAGGTAGTGGTAGAGACGGGTACAATTTTGTCTTTTAAAAAGCATTTAGATAGTTACATGGGTACGATGGATATAGAGGGATATGGGCTAAATGCGGGCAATTGGGATTAGCTTAGGGGTTTAAAAAAAAAGGGTGGCGTGGACAAGTTGAGCCGAAGAGCCTGTTTCCATGCTGTAAACCTCTATGACTCTGTGACTCTATGACTCCCACAGTCTGAAGATGTGCAGGTTAGGTGGATTGGCCATTTCCCCGTAGTGTGAGGGGGACTAACAGGGGTTACGGGGATAGGGCCTGGGTGGGATTGTTGTTGATGCAGGCTCGATGGGCCGAATGGCCTCCTTCTGCACTGCAGGGGTTCTGTGATTCCAAATTGCCACCAGCAATTTGTTTACCAGAAAATTTACCAGCAGTTTATGTTAGATTTTAAATAAAATAAGGTTAATTCACTTTAAATTCTCCTAATCGCCAACACCTACCTTAATTCCCAAGCACTCAGAGTAAAATGACGGGGTAGAGGCTGAGAGATTGTTTCCCCTTGTGAGGCAGTCTCAGACCAGAGGGCATAGTTCCTGAGTAAGGGGGTCACAAATTTAAGGCAGAGATGAGGAGGAATATCTTCTCTCTGAGGGTAGTGAATCTGTGGGATTCATTACCACAGAGAGCTGCAGAGGCTGGATGGATGAGTATGTTCAAAACTAAGATAGACATTTTAAATCGGTAATGGAATCAAGGGTTGTGGGGATAAGGTGGGAAAGTGGAGTTTTTCTCATTGAAGGGCAGAGCAGACTCAATGGGCCAAATGGCCTACTTCTGCTCCTATGTCTAATGGTCTGTTTTAGTGATGTTGGATGCTGGATAGGATTCCAGGGAGAACAGCCTTCTTCAAATAATATGATGGGATATTTAACGACCATCGGAGAGGACAAGACGGGAGCTCAGTTTAACATCCCGGCTGGAATTTTACCGCCCTGTCAGCCACGGGAGTCAGAGCGGGCGAGGGGCGGACCATAGGAATGTTCATTGACCTCGGGCAGGATTTTACGGTTTTGGGATGAGCGAGGCCATAGAATCCGCCCCCCCCCCTCGTCCCTTCCGCACCCCCCCCCCCCCCCCCCCCCCCCCCCCAACAATTTCTCAGTACCACATTGGAGCAACAGCCCAATTGTAAAATAAGACAGGCCTACAGCCAACAGACATTGTGACTAATGTTGACCTTCAGATTAAGGGCTTGTTGCAACATCATTACGTTTCATTAGATAATCCCCGTCATTGGAGCTCTGGAAGGAACCACAGAGAGTTTTAATCAAAAATAATAACAGCAGGCAGTTTATTTTTGTGCAAGTTATTGCGACGAAAATCTTACTTTACACCTTGCCACCCTGAAGGGGAAAAAAACAGTAAAATTTGGAAATGAAGGGTACCAGTAAAGTTATTCTGAGCTGGTCTTGTATCCCTTAAAATGGAATTCTAATATTACTGGGGACAGTATTACCAATTTTCTTTACCGGGATTTGAATATTTGTGACTCACTCTCTCTCTCTGACATGCTACTCATTTCTACGACTGTTCCTCCTGCGATAGGTGGCCACCCAGTTCAAGTGCAGCTTGATGGGTCTGATTGACATCCTGATGTCAAAGGTGCCTTCGTATGTCAGGTGTATCAAACCAAATGATGCCAAGCAGCCAGGTGAGCCTCAGACTTTGCGCCGCCATCTTGAATATTGTGGAATGTTGTATCGAGACTGTCCTGGGAATGCTTGATGCTACCTCAGCTGTCAGACATGGGCGAGTCCTCCATTTCCCATTGTTAATATCCCTCACCTTTATCAGCCCATGACTGCATTAAATTTTAATAGCAAGGTGCAGGTAATACACTTGGGGGGTTTGCGCGGGGGAAGGGGGAGTCATGGGGGTTGGTGGAGGAAGGTGGGAGGAGGGAGAGTGGGTGGGGTTGGTGGTACACTGTGAATGGTAGGACTCTGGGAAGTACTGAAGATCAGAGGGACCTCAGAGTGCATATCCACAGATCCCTGAGGTGGCAGGGCAGGTAGATGAGGTGGTGAAGAAGGCATATGGGCTAGAATCATAGACTTCCTACAGGGCAGAAGGAAGTCATTTGGCCCATCGAGTCTGCACCGACAACAATCCCACCCAGGTGCTATCCCTATACCCCCACATATTTACCCTGCTGCTCCCCCTGACACCAAGGGTCAATTTAGCATGGCCAATCAACCTAACCTGCACATCTTTGGATTGTGGGAGGAAACCGGAGCACCCGGAGGAAACCCACGCAGACACGGGGAGAACATGCAAACTCCACTTGCCTATATTAGCTGAGGAATGGAAACAAGAGCAGGGAGGTTATGCTGGAACTGGTGTGGCCACAGCTGGAGTACTGCGTGCAGTTCTGGTCACCACATTATAGGAAGGATGCGATTGCACTGGAGAGAGTGCAGAGGTGATTCATCAGGGGCTGGGTTGGAGGGTCTGAGCTATGAGGAAAGATTGGATAAGCTGGGGCTGTGTTCCTTGGAGCAGCGAAGGTTGAGAGGGGACCTGATAGAGATGAATAAGATTAGGGTCATAGATGGGGTGGATAGGAAGGCACTTTTTCCATTATTAGAGGGGTAAATAACCAGGGGCAGAGATTTAAGGTAAGAGATGGAAGGCTAAGAGGGGAGATGAGGAGAATTCTTTTCACTCAGAGGCAGGAGTCTGGAACTCATTGTCTGAAAGGGTGGTTGAGTCAGAAACTCTTGTAACATTTAAGAAGTATTTAGATGTTCACTCTTGCTGCCGTAACCTCCAGGGCTATGGACCAAGTGCTGGTAAGTGGGATTAGTGTCGTCAGATCATTGTTTACCAGCATGGACACAATGGGCCGAATGGCCTCCTCTGTGCTGTAAATGTCTATTAATATATAATGAATTGCTAAACTGACTCACAGCACAGAATAAATTTGTGTTGTAAGCACACACGTGATGGTACTGGCAAATGGAATTTATTCTCTTTCTGTCACTATTTCCCCCATCCCTCTCTCTCTCTTGCTCTCTCTGCAGGCAGGTTTGACGACATGCTAGTAAGACATCAGGTGAAGTATTTGGGCCTCATGGAACATCTTCGTGTGAGAAGAGCGGGTTTTTCTTACCGCAGGAAGTACGATGCGTTTTTAAAAAGGTAACACTATACACGGGCTGGATCAGGCTGTTGTACTCATTGAAAGTTTCACAACTCTTACAGGGCGTGTGACAGGGTGGATGTGGCTGGTGAGTCTAGAACCAGGCGACACAGTTTCAGAATAAGCGGCAGGCCATGTCAGACTGAGATAAGGAGGAATTTCTTCACTCAGAGGGCAGTGAAACTTTGGAATTCTCTACCCCACAGGGCTGTGGAAGCTCAATCTTTGAGCAGGTTCAAGACAGAAATCGCTAGATTTCTGGACACTAATGATATCAAAGGATATGGAGAGAGTGTGGAAAAGTGGCAATGAGGTAGATGATCAGCCGAATAGAATGGCGGAGCAGGCTTGATGGGCTGAATGGCCTACTCCTGTTTCTATGTTCCCATCTGAAGACCAAGAAGCTTTTCCTTCCCATATTAGGCCACGTGAATGGAACAAACGTGGACATTCACTCCCCCCGATATTCCGACCAATGTAATGATACTAATTCTTGTTGGATTTTGACACCATGCTGGACTGCCACTCTCCAATACTTTATCCAATGGGTCATTCCTCCTCCAAACTGTGCATTGTCAGCCGGTTGTCCAGCCTTGGGGGGGGGGTGCCATCCTGGCTGAGTCTGAGCTTGTCGGGCAGCACGGTGGCACAGTGGTTAGCACTGCTGCCTCACAGCGCCAGGGACCCAGGTTCGATTCCGACCTCGGGTCGCAGTCTGTGTAGAGTTTGCACGTTCTCCCCATGTCTGCGTGGGTTTCCTCCGGGTGAGTTACATTATCCTGTGAGAAAAGTTTCAGAGAGTGAGAAATCAGCTGACAATTCCTCTGTTTCCCTGATGATTCAAGTTGATAACCTGACTGTCCAAGAGTTCATAGAATCATAGAATTCCCACAGTGCAGAAGGAGGACATTTGACCCATTGATTGTTGCACTAACAACAATCCCCCTGTAACCCCACATATTTACCCCGACACTAAAGAGCAATTTAGCACGGCCAATCAACCTAAGCTGCACATCTTTGGGCTGTGGGAGGAAACTGGAGCACCCGGAGGAAACCCACGTGGACACGGGGAGAACGTGCAAACTCCACACAGACAATAACCCGAGGCTGGAATTCAACCCGGATCCCTGGCGCTGTGAGGCAGCAGTGCTAACCCACTGAGCTGGGAGAGTGGGGGAATGCAAATGAAAACATGGAAATCAAATGGACTGCTTTCCTTAACACACTGTCCATGCTGGGGTTGGAGTTACACGTTCACATTTCAGTGTTCTTTTCCTGTAGGTATAAATTATTGTGCCCCGAAACCTGGCCAAACTGGAATGGACCTGCCTCAGAAGGGGTTGAACGGCTGGTGAAGCATATTGGCTACAAACAGGAGGAGTACAAAATGGGAAGGTACTTAAAGAAAATGTTCACCGTGCAAACGTTAAAAAAATCAATCATTATTTTTCTCGGACACTGAAGGAATCAGGAATCATGAAATGTAACACATGATTAGCCATGGTTTTATAGAATGGTGGAGCAGGTTCAATGGGCCAAATGGTCTAATCCTGCTTCCATTTCTTATCGTTATTCAATGTATCGTAACGCCCACCCCGAATGTACGGTGGACACACAAGGATAGGTTGTCCTCTGCATTACCAAACCTTTGGGTGGTATTGGAGCAGCTGAACAGTGAGATTTGGAACTCTTTATGCAGATTCCCATCCATCTCATCAGGTGTCTGACTTTTCTGTGTCAATCTTGCCGGATGCCAGGAATATTGGGTCAAATATAAATGGATGTACCTGGACACGACTGTCCTGATCCTTGCCTTGGCCAGCTCCCCTCTTCCCCCATTTCCCATTCTTCCAAAGCTCTGCAGCCCATACCCAGCCTGGCAAAAACATCACTCGCTCACTGGCCTTAGAATCATAGAATCACTACAGTGCAGAAGGAGGCCATTTGGCCCATCGAGTCTGCACTGACTCTCCAAATGAGTATCCCATAAAGTCCCTCCCTCTGCCCTATCCCTGCAACCTCATGCATTTATTATGGCCCATCCACCTAACCTACACATCTTTGGACTTATTTCTTCATTGCCCCTGATTGGGTTGGCAGCTCTGGGAGGCATGTGACTGTCCTCAGTTAGACAGTGGCACGAATGGGGGCTTCTTAGCCGGCCGCCAGCCGGCTCTGCGGTGGGGACATTGACGCTGTGGGAAACCTTGGCACAGAGTTCTCCAAGTATATATCCTTAAAACCACCAGACCCAAATAGCTCCTCCCTTTGAACCTGACCATAGAACAAGTGGCAAGTGGATTCGAGCGCGGGGCAGGCAGGTAGCAGGCCTCAGGAGCTTCTCATGAGCACTGCAATGGACCATCACAGCTCACAGCCTGAACTGTACGCGTACACAGAATTACATTGAGTGTATCACACAGATTCAGATCATTCGGCCCCACTGGTCCATACTCGACACGAGCCTCCTCCCACCTAGCTTCATCTGACCCTATGAACATGTTCTTCGATTCCTGTCATTCTCATGGGCCCAAGGTATTTGCCCCAACTCCTCCTTGTGACATCAAGTTCCATAAACTCACCACTTTCTGGGGAAAGGTGTTTCTCCTGAAGTCCCTTTTGGATTTATTAGTGACGGTCCGATATTTACAACCCTTAGTTTTATTTTATTATTATTTTTATTTATTCGTGGGACATGGGCATCGCTGGCTGGTCAGCATTTATTGCCCATCCCTTGTTGCCCTTGTTCAGAGGGCAGTTGAGAATCAACCACATTGCTGTGGCTCTGGAGTCACATGTAGGCCAGACCAGGTAAGGACGATAGATTTCCTTCCCTAAAGGACATTAGTGAACCTGATGGGGTTTTCTGACAATTGACAATGGTTTCATGGCCATCGATATTTTTTATTCAATTCAAATTCCACCATCTGCCGTGGCGGGATTCGAACCCGGGTCCCCAGAACATTAGCTGAGTTTCTGGATTAATAGTCCAGCGATAATACCACTAGACCATTGCCTCCCCTACTGTCTCGCCCACAAGTGTAAAGATTTCAATATTCTACTCTTCCAGTAAGGGCCTCTATTAGTTCACTCCTCAGCCTTCTCTTTTCTTGAGAAAACAACGGGATCTGCAAGTCAGTCTTTCATGTACAAATCCATCATCAATTAAAATACTTGTTAAAGAACAATCTCTTCAGTTTTCCTTGGGCTTTGGTAACCTCTGCCGTGCTATCGAGTTCCAAATCATTCAGCAGCCTGTTATTCAGGTGGAATCTTCCATTGACATCAGGAAGTTGGAGAGTTTTGATGAAGACGTCACAGATGATTTGTGTCTTTCTTTGTTTTTCAGAACAAAGATATTTATCCGATTTCCAAAGACGCTGTTTGCCACTGAGGATGCATATCAAGCCAGCAAGAATGCCTTAGGTGAGCTGATAGACCTTCTCTCTCTCTGATATTCTGCTCTGTAAACAATGGGGACAACAACAACAACTTACGTTTGTATAGCACCTTTAACATGCTGAAACCTCCCAAGGCATATTATAAAACACAGAATGACATCAAGACATAGAGGGCGGAATTTTATCGGCCCGCCTGCCCAAGGCTCATAAGATCCCGTCTACCTTTCCTGGCTTTTTTTCATTCGTTTGTGGGACCTGGGCGTCGCTGGCTGGCCAGCATTTATTGCCCATCCCTAGTTGCCGGAGGGCTGTTGAGAGTCAACCACATTGCTGCGGCTCTGGAGTCACATGTAGGCCAGACCAGGTAAGGACAGCAGATATTAGTGAGCCAGATAGGTTTTTCCAACAATCGACAATGGTTTCATGGTCATCAGTAGATCCTTAATTCCAAATATTTTTTACTGAATTCAAATTCTCTCATCTGCCGTGGCGGGATTCGAACCCGGGTCCCCAGAACATTAGCTGAGCTTCTGGATTGATAGCCTAGCAATAATACCACTAGGCCATTAGCCTCTCCTTTGTGTCTCCCATTCCACTCTCTGTAAACTTGAGGTCATTCAGAACTCTGCTACCCGTGTCCTAGCTCACGTCAATTCCTGTTCACCCTTGTGCTTGCTAACCTACATTGGCTCTCGTTTAAGTAAGTGACTAGAGTTTTAAAACTCTCATCCTTGTTCTCAAATCCCTCCATGGCCTTGCCCTTCTCCATCTCTTTAACCTCTTCCAGCCTCACAACTGTCCATGGCATCTGCATCGCTCCAGTTCTGGCCTCTTCAGCATCCCCGATTTTAATCGCTCCACTGTCAGTGATCGTACATTCGGCTGCCTCGGCTCAGGAATTCCCTCCCTGAACCTCTCCAACCCTCTACCATGACTTCCATCTTTAAACACTCCACCAAAGCCTATGCCCATTTTGGTCACATGACCTGGCATCGCCTTATGTGCTTGGTGTCAGTCTGCATCTTATAATACTCCTGTGAAGCACCTTGGGACCTTTCATTGTGTTAAAGGTGCTATATAAATAAAGGATGTTGTTGTGACAGTGGGCTATTCAAAGCTGTGCTTTGTATCCAGAACTGACTCAGTTTACATGTATCGCCCATTCACTCCTCATCATAGTTCACTGGAGGGCGATTGGAAGCCGAAAGACTGGCTGATGTTTGTCTTCTTTTGTTTAGCGTTTTCCGGGATAGATTATAGTTCGCTCTGGCCTGTCCCAACTAACGGAACTCAGGCTGAAAATTACATGTCGGACACTTTCCTCGTGTTTAAACAATGGTGCCTGAGGGCCAGTGCAGACATGATGGGCTGAAAGGCCTCTTTTTATGCCGTAAAATTCTATAATAATGCCTCCCGTTTAAAATTATCTTCCTAGTTTTCAAATCCCTTCATGGCCTCTAGACTTACAACTCTCTAAGGTCTTTACATTCCACAATTCTGGCCTCTTGTGTATCCCTGATTTTCCATCATTCCATTATTGTTGCCATAGCATCAGCTCCCTGGAGCCTAAGCTCTGGAATTCTCTTCTTCAACCTCTCCCTGTCTCCCTCCTCCTTTCGGGTACTCCTTGAAACCTTGCACCAACCTTTAATTGGCCCAATGTCTGATAAGCCTCCTTGATAAGTGCCTTGGGATATCTTGGGTTAAAGGTGCTATGTAAATGCAAATTGTTGTTGCAATACTCTATCCCAAAATCAGACGGTGTGATTACTCACTCACTTCTGCTCAGTGTCTATCCCAGAAAGCTCTGAACAAAAGAGAGCAATCATCAGCCAGTCATTCTGCTCCCTATTGTACTCCAGTGAATTGTGACGAGGAGTGAATGGGCATTACATGTAACGTGGAAACAAAGCGAAGGTGAAGAAAGATACTTTCCTCTCCTCCATAGACAGGTGGATTATTGACCTGTGACGATACTGTGCTATTTTGATATATGTTTAATTTGGGGCTGTTTTAAGAGGCAGTGTTTTGTTACAAGAATCGATTTCTCTGGGAAAACGTGTAGCTCAAATGCTGAGAATGCAGGATAGTAACTGATTTTAGCTAGGGATGTGTTACTTTGTACAGTTAATGGACCTTTTGTTTATGTAGGTTCTCCTGGGGTTTTAGACTAGGTATGTAGAGTTATATGAGTTTTAATTAGGTTTTTCAGGGACAGAGTGTTGTGGTTAATGGGAGTAGCTAAGCTTAGAGGAAAAACGGTTTCATTTTAATATTATAATAAAGAGCAATTGCTGCCCGGGGCTGGTGGAAGAAAGAAATGTCTCTTTGCCTCTCTCTCTCTCTCTCTCCAGAGGCTTTCTGAAAGCTCCAATACTGTTAACCTAGGTCACAATCAAGTACGCCTGTGTTTTGCTAACTAATTTTAAAGAGTGTTTTAAATCAATAAGATAAATATTGCTTGATTGGAACTAATGGTGATAGGTTAGCAGTTAAAAATTGCATCTTGCCATGTTTAAGTACTGTTCAATTATTAAAAGTTGAGCTAATTCATTTGTTATAGTTAAATGTGTTGTTAATTAAAGTTTGTTTTGATAAAATCTCCCTAATGTGTCAGTAGAATTGTGTCTGGAATGAAACATCTTATCTTCACACTAATGCCAAAATAGAAAGTTGTTGGGGTCTAGTCTGGCTTCACAATATGCATTGGGGTTTCTGATCTGGTAGCCTAACAAACCACTGGGTGTTTAGCTGAGTGAACTGCTCCTGAATGTAGTCAATTTACCAACCGGTTTTCATCTCTTTCTCCAGTTGCAAAGCTCCAGGCCAAATACAGGGGCAAAGTCCAAAGGGGGGAGTTTCAGAAACAGAAAAAGGCAGGTAAGAGGAAGAGAAGCCGCAATATTGGAGTTCTTTTACTCACCTTTTTATCTCCTTCGCAACCCAGTGGATAATTTTAACCTCATGCCCATTAGCAAACTGTCCGGATTGGGTATACGAAATTGGTTTTAAACAATGTCTGGCTTTGCCCACCATTTGAGTCAACAAATGGTGATATTGGAGAGTGGCTTTACACACGATGTTCCGATTGCTGTTTAGCTTAAAATTACCCTAAGATTTCTCAAACCAGTCAGCGTCTTTTCTAGCCCTTCAGAAACCTGTTCGTGCGCACGCCATCCATTCTTATGTGATGCAGGGAACAATCTAAGGCCCTTGCCCACATCTGTTGGGTCAGCCCTGATCTTATTAAATGGTGGAGCAGGCTCGAGGGGCCGAATGGCCTACTCCCGTTGACATGTCCGTATTATAATTGGGAAAACGAGGGTGGGGTACAGGATGAGGAAAGATACAGTGGTGGAGTTTGGTGCAGAAATGGAAAGTCATGATCTCCGAGGGATTAACGAGCAGGTTTGGCAGGGGTTCACGACTTACGTTCACTAGTTATAAAAATATCAAGCATGAGGGAAACCGGCTGTTTGAGTGACGATCAAGAATCAACCAATCAGCTAATGAAGGGTCGATTGGCATTTCCCTTGGCTTGTTGGATGACCATTGGTGGCAGTGCGGGGGTGGAGGTGGGGAACAGGGTGGTTAGAGGCAGGAGGTCACGTGATGAGACCTCCAGGAATAGGCCCAAGCAGAGTTGGCAAGCCTAGGCACAAAGTTAGTTTTTAAGGATTGATTTCCCCTATTAAAGAGATGTCCCTGATTCTGCACTTTTTATTCATTGCAGCGATCAAAATCGAAACCTGCTGGAGAGGAATTCAGGCAAGGCAGGATGCAGGGAAGAGAGCCTGGGCTGTGAAAGTCATCAAAAAGTACACGGTCTTATACTTCTTACTTCACTTTTTATCAATGGAGGAATGCGCGGTCAATCCAAGAACTGGCGCCATGAATGTTGCATTCTTCTTTTAATGCAAACGCACCAATCGTACAGCAAGGATTGGTAGAGCAATAATTTGTTCTTTATTTGAAGCTACAACTACATAGAGTACCTACAATGGGAACAGTGAGGCTGGGTAGAACATGTCAGATCTATAGAATTGTTGCACTGTTCTGTCTGAAGACTCTTGGGATTATAGATCACATCCTGTGTTGTGGTGGATAGTGATGAATGGGAATTTTAATGCGGCCCTTAAAGATACATCACATCAGTGAGTACATGTCTAGAGTGGCACAGTGGTTAGCACTGCTGCCTCATAGTGCTAGGGACCTGGGTTCAAATACCAGCCTGGGTCAGTGTCCGTGTGGAGTTTGCATGTTCTCCCCGTGTCCGCGTGGGTTTCCTTTCGGTGCTCCGGTTTCCTCCCACAGTCCAAAGATGTGCGGGTTAGGTGGATTGGCCATGCTAAATTGCTCCTTAGTGTCAGGGGGACTAGCTAGGGTAAATGCTTGGGGTTATGGGGATAGGGCCTGGGTGGGCTGTGGTCGGTGCAGACTCGATGGACCGAATGGCCTCCTTCTACACTGTAGGATTCTATGTTCGATCCCGCATTTCACCCAATTTCACCTCATTAAGGACAAGCAGTAAGTTTCCACCCCTCCCCACAGCATGTTTCCAGCAGCAGAGGTGACCTACCATTGGCCACCGGAAGGATCCTCTGCTCCCGCAATGTCAACGGCATCTTGCGCTGTTTGCCTGGGAACCCGCCATGGGGAAAGGGGGATTGCCGTTGGAGGGACTGGAAGATCCGGCTGGTGGGAAGGTTCGGAATTTCAACGCATTATTTTTGAACAAAGAAAGGAAGGGGGAAAAAGGATTAAAACGTTCTGCCCCTTCAAAGAATGCTGACCCTTTAAGGATTGTACTCTAAATTCTTGCTTTCTTTTCCCCCTCAGGTTTATAAAAGGCTTCATGCTGAGAAATAAGCCGGTTTGCCCAGAAAATAAAGATTTCTTGGCCTTCGCACGATCGAACTACCTACTGAACCTCAGGAAACATCTGCCGCAGAAGGTTCTAGACAAAAAAACTTGGCTCAAGCCTCCTGCCTTTATGGAAACGGTAAGGAGAGGCTGATATGGATGCTTTCCCCCATTTTATGGCAACACCAGTGTTTATTTAGCAATGGTATTGGAAAACCGAGGTCTTGTGGGGTGATGGGTGGTGTCCCTACCTCTGGGCCCGAAGGTCCAGGTTCCAGTTCCATCCAGGACTCAATAGTCAAGGAAGGTGAATTCGTAATACAGCAAACAGCTTGAGTGTCCCAAAAGAAGGCAGTGGGTGGTAAGAGCGGGAACGATTACTGACCGGCCCTGTGATGGAAAGAAAGTTGGAGCTTCTACCATCCATAGCTCCAGACAGCAGCATGCTTATAAAAGTGCATCTACCACAGCAACAGTGAACTGTAACCCACCACCACTGCAAGATAAATTATTAAATAGTGAGAAATTTTTAAAAAATTACGTGACTATTTTTTTTGGCCCAGCGATGATCTCTACTCTCTGATTAGATTAGATTAGATTCTTCATGGATTAGCCATGGTAAATGTATAGGGTTACGGGGATAGGTCGGGGGAGAGGGTCTGGGTAAGATACTCTGTCAGAGAGTTGGGGCAGACTCAATGGGCCGAATGGCCTCCTGCGCTGTCGGGATTCTATGATGAAAATACTGACTCGTGCTTTGCTACAGACTGGATTGAGTGGAAGGACATGAGTGAATCTTTTACAGTTCTGGGCTCTTTTCTGTTATTCGTTCATGGGATGTGGGCATCGCTAGCATTTATTGCCCATCCCTTAGGGCATTTAAGAATCAACTACATTGCTGTGGGTCTAGAGTCACATGTAGGCCAGGCCAGGTGAGGATGGCAGATTTCCTTCCCTAAAGGACATTAGTGAACCAGATGGGGTTTCCCGACAATAGTTTCATGGGTCATCTTTTTAATTCCAGATTTTTTATTGAATTCAAATTTCACCATCTGCCATGGTGGGATTCGAACCCAGGTCCCCAGAGCATTACCCTGGGTCTTTGTATTACTAACCCAGCGACAATACCATGAGGCCACTGTCTGCCTCAAATGCCAATCAGGTAGTGAGCCGCCTTTGTCACATGCGAAAAGCATCATTGAAAATAAAAGTGAAGGAGTAAGTCTGGAGCGAGTGGAGATCCTTCTGTAGGCAGCGAATTCCAGATCAAAATCTTTAACTGGTGTGGATGTGGTGTCTGTCTCTTTAAGATAGTACAGCACTAGAGGGTCACCTCACTTGAGGGACCAACGGAAACCGAGAGTGAGTGTTCAGACCAGAGGGTGGAGTCCTCTCTCGGCAGAATCTTCTGGAAGCGTGGAGTAACCATGTAGAAGTGGACCTCTGGCCCGGGGCAGCCTTCATGCTGCCTGACCCTCCTGTACCTAAGTTTCTCAATTCAATAAATACCTTCCCTGTTCCAAACAAGACCTGAAGCCCCTCTTAATAATTCCAGACGCTGCCCACACAAAATATATAACATTAACCACCCTGGAGTTGGAGAAAGCACCCATCAAGCTCGGCTTTGCTGTTGGTTCTGACAGCATCCCCTCGAGTTCTGAGAACACCCTCCGGCCTGCTCCCGATTAGTCCAGTTTTTTACAAGTGTAATACTCTCTGGTGTTGCCTGACTCTGGTTGGAGAGAGTCCAGAAGATTTCATCCTCCCACCTTCAACCACCACACTCAGTCTGAACTTTTACCCCCCACCCCCAGTCCCCCCCCCCCTGAATCCCCCCCAACCATCTCCAATATCTCCATCACTAACAAAACCAAGTGTTCAAAGAACATGAATAAAACACACCATTTTGTTTCCCTGTGCCTTGATGATTTTTCTTGCACCAATCTCCCTGATTTTAATCATTGTGGAAGGCTCCAGGGCAGTTCCGGATGGCTGGCAGTCAATGTTCTGTCTAAGCGATGTGGACACTAGACAATGCAGCAACATCCTGTGCAGGCCATGCATAAACCAACCCCTTCAAATTACCACGCTTGCACGGACAAGCAAAAAAAAAATTCAAAGGGGCTGCACAGTTAAAGAACCTGCATTCGCACTCAATAAAAATTTTAGCAGGAATGTCGTTGGTAACCCCACCGGGTTCCTCGGCTACTCTGCTGCAAGAAAAGAGATGAATTTGGAGGGAGAGTTTTGAGGAGAGCGCTGAGATTTTCCCCTTAGTGGTCGGCCAGAGACGTTCACCCAGGATGCCTGCGAGGAGGTTGTAGCCATCTAGCTTAACAAGACTTGACACCGAAACAGTAAACGTGAAAAATAACAGCACAGCGTTGGCACCAACACAAGAAAGCTAACGCTGCACTGCTGCCTCATAGCAGCACGGTGGCACAGTGGTTAGCACTGCTGCCTCACAGCGGCAGGAACCTGGGTTCAAATCCCATCTTGGGTCACTGTCTGGGTGGAGTTTGCACATTCGTCCCTTGTCTGGGTGGGTTTCCTCCGAGTGCTCTGGTTTCCTCCCACAGTCCAAAGGTGTGCGGATTAGGTTGATTGGCCATGCTAAATTGCCTCTTAGTGTCCCGGGATGTATAGGTTAGAGGGATCAGCGGGGTAAATGTTTGGGGTTGTGGAGATAGAGCCTGAGATGGGATTGTTGTCGGTGCAGACTCAATGGGCCGAATGGCCTCCTTCTGCACTGTAGGGAGTCTATAACGCCAGGGACCTGGGTTCAATTCCGGCCTTGGGTCACTGTCTGTGTGGAGTTTGCACGTTCTCCCTGTGTCTGCGTGGGTTTCCTCCGGGTGCTCCGGTTTCCTCCCACGGTCCAAAAATGTGCAGGTTAGGTGGATTAGCCATGCTAAATTGCCCCTTAGTGTTGGGGGATGTCAGGGGGATTGATAAGGTAAATATGTGAGGTTATGGGGATAGGACCTGGGTGAGATTGTTGTCGGTGCAGACTCGATGGGCGAATGGCCTCCTTCTGCACTGTAGGGTTTCTATAGCACAGTAAGAAGTCTCACAACACCAGGTTAAAGTCCAACAGGTTTATTTGGTAGCAAATACCATAAGCTTTCGGAGCACAGCTCCTTCGTCAGATGGAGTGGATATCTGTTCTCAAACAGGGCACAGACACAGAAATCAAATTACAGAATACTGATTAGAATGCAAATCTCTACAGCCAGCCAGGTCTTAAATGTACAGACAATGTGGGTGGAGGGAGCATTCAACACAGGTTAAAGAGATGTGTATTGTCTCCAGACAGAACAGCCAGTGAAATTCTGCAAGTCCAGGAGGCAAGCTGTGGGGGTTACTGATAATGTGACATAAATCCAACATCCCGGTTTAGGCCGTCCTCATGTGTACGGAACTTGGCTATCAGCTTCTGCTCAGCGACTCTGCGCTGTCGTGTGTCGTGAAGGCCGCGGCCTTCACGACACACGATGTGCAGGTTAGGTGGATTGGCCATGCTAAATTACCCTTTAGTGTCAGGGGATTTAGCAGGGTAAATGCGTGGGGTTACGAAATGGGGCCTGGGTAGGATTGTGGGCGGTGCACTCAGTGGACCGAATGGCCTCCTTCTACACTACAGGGATTCTATGATTCTATGATTCTATATGTTCTGTTCCGACAGACCTCCGAGCTGTTGAGGAAGCTGCACACTCAGACTTTGATTCGAAAATACTGCAAGGGGATCTCTGCCCAACGCAAGCTCCAGGTAATCGTTCCTTTCAGACTCCTATTCATGAGGTGGAACCACAGAGTGTTATAGCTGAGAACAAGGCCGATCGGTCCATTGTGCTTGTATTGGCTGTATCCGGTAGTCCCACACCCTCAATCTTTCCCCATAACTCTGTAATTGTGATATATCCAATTCCTTTCTAAGAGGTAAAGTGTTGACAATAAAGCAGCCTAGCCTGGCAGGAAGAGATTTTCCTCTTGTCCATGTGTTAGCTGCACCTTCTCAACCCTTACACCCGGCCACTGGACCTGGTCTCATTTGATCAAGATGCTCAGTAACCGCGACATATCACCAATCTAAAAAGTAAAGTTTAAAGTAAAAAGTAAAGTTTATTTATTAGTCACAAGTGGGCTTACATTAACACTGCAGTGAAGTTGCTGTGAAAATCCCCTAGTTGCCACACTCCAGCACCTGTTCGGGTACGATAAGGGAGAATTTAGCACGGCCAAGGCACCTAACCCACACGTCTTTGGACTGTTTAAGCTTTATCATATCTAACCCGTGTCGTCTTTGGGTTTATTGATGTCTGTCAGATTACTGACCAGTTCTGAAATTCAGTGAAGCCCAAAATCTGACCAGTTGCTGTCTGTGACAGACCAAAACTGTCATCGGTTCCTTTGTCGTGCAATTTTCCTGATGAACATTTAAATCCAATCTGTTGTTTTCGATGGTCGAATGTGGGTGATGTTCTGCCCCGTATTTTTGTTCCCTCCTCTGGTACCTCACCCCAAGCCACGTGTTTACAGGCATGGATAAAAACAGTGTGATGGCAGGCTATTGGACTGTGGGGCCAGCATCTCAGCCACACTTGCCCATGGCCAAGAGATCTGTGCTTTTTGCAAAATGTGGGTGAGGGCAGGAATGGGCTTGGCTCTGATGCCCCTCCGCAGTCAGACAGATTACTGACACACTCTAAATTATGGAATCATAGAGTGCCTACAGTGCAGAAGGAGGTCATTCGGCCCATCGAGCCTGCACCAACAACAATCCCACCCAGCTCCTATCCCCATAACCCCACATATTTACCCTACCAATCCCCCTGATATCCCCCAACACTAAGGGGCAATTTAGCATGGCCCAATCCACCTAACCCGCACATTTTTGGACTATGGGAGGAAACCAGAGCACCCGGAGGAAACTCATGGAGACACGGGGAGAATGTGCAAACTCCACACAGACAGTGACCCAAGCCGGGAATCGAACCCGGGTCCCTGGCGCTGTGAGGCAGCAGAGCTAACCACTGTGCCACCCCAGAAATCAGTGATAGGCAACCTAGGCTAGTGAGTGAGCTGCATGAGTGGCCCTCCTTCATTCCAGTGAACCATAAGATTGAAATTGGGCTTGTTCACTAACCGTGACCCCATGGATAAGACTCAATACATTTAATACATGCCAAATATTTCATAACGAGTTATAGAAAATGATTAATCATTGATAAATTACTATAACTGTCATCAACTACAAGTGGTAAAAGTAAAATAAATATTTAGGCTTTGATTGGACACGAAGGAAGTTCACGGCTCTCAGAGTCAATGTTGTGAGCAATCAGCACACACCTCACTTCACTCGCCCTTGCTTTACGTGCGTATTACTTCAGTCACACCGGTAGGAAAAAAATGCGGATGGAATCAGCAGAATGTGGCAACCCTGCTGATGGGCAACGGTCAACAAGATGTCTCATGGGCCACACTCAGAACGCAGATGGCCCCAGGTTGCCCACCACTGCTGAGGAGAGCTCATGAGAATGGCTGTATGGGTAAGGTAGCAAAGGAGGCGTACCGAGCAATAAACCTCGTGTCACCACCTTCTGGAAAAAAACCCAAGAGAAAATAGAGAAATGATTCTAACATCCTCCTTTCTCTCATTCAATATGCCTTTTGCACAGATGCAACAAAAGGTTGTGGCCAGCGCACTGTTTAAAGGAAAGAAAGATGGATATCTACAGAGCGTCACCAAACCCTTCAGTGACAGCAGACTTCGTAAGTATTCACTGAGCTCCCTTGGGGCATAAGGGGACAGCGAAAGATTCTGAGGGTCCTTTGGCTACGACACGGATCCTTCTCAATGTGGCATGTTCTTCATCCTCAGGTGATCAGGATATCAACCCAAAGGTTCTTCAGCTGATCCGTCACGAGCGACTCAGGGTAAAACTCCAAATTCAACTCAATGAGACCTTATCTGACAGGTGGACAATTCAAGAGGCAGTGACTCGATGGTGGATTCCAGTTGGGGACATTTGTGGTTCATTTTAATCAGGGTGGGCCTTGTTGGGGGTAAAGGGGTAAGCGAATGGTGTCGCTGACCTCCGGGGTCATTTTAACCTACCTCACTGGGGAAGAAACCCATGGAATCGAGTGGAAAACCACTTCCACCCCAGATCAATAGTGTTCTGTGTTACCTACAACAGAGAGTGACAGTTAGATTGTAAAACCAATGTGGCATCTGAACCCATTTCTTTGCCAATGGGTTTGGTTAAAATTATCCCTGTGATTCCTACTGCAGTGCGACCATTTTTTGAAGTACATTTAGCTGAGCTTTCTAAAAGTTAAAATTGTATTTGTAACTACCAATGTGAGTAATTTTTTTTTTTATTAGTGTCACAAGTAGGCTTACATTAACACTGCAATGAAGTTACTGTGAAAATCCCCTCGTTGCCACACTCCGGTGCCTGTTTGGGTACACTGAGGGAGAATTTAGCACGGCCAATGCACCTAACCAGCACATCTTTCGGACTGTGGGAGGAAACCCACGCAGACACGGGGAGAACGTGCAGACTCCGCACAGATAGTGACCCAAGCCGGGAATCGAACCCGGGTCCCTGGTGCTGTGAGGCAGCAGTGCTAACCACTGTGCCACTGTGCTGCCCATATCTCAATTGACTGCCTGCTCTGTCTTTAATGTAAAACAACAGCAAGATGTCCTGCAAAGGCATTTTCCCATGGTGGCACTGCTCTTGTGGGCACTCCTGCCCACAAGGACATGTCCTGCGTATTCTGAATTCGCAGAGTGGGTGAAGGGGTTATAAGCTTTAGTCACCTTGAGTTATAAGATTTCAGCAGTGCCCAGTTTGGAATTAGGCAGAGGCTGGATATTATCCTTCAGGGAGGAAATTCCCTCATAGGATAAAGGCAAAATACTGCAGATGCTGGAATCTGAAACAAAAATAGAAAATGCTGGAAAATCTCTGCAGGTCTGACAGCATCTGGGGAGAGAATAGAGCCAAAGTTTCGAGTCTGGATGACCCTTCGAGGGTTTCTTCACATAATCCCTCTTCGCTAGTTTCAAAGCACTCTCCTGGAGACTCAATAGTAGCTACCTGCCATCCCCACTGGGATGGCACTTTACATCTCAAATTTACAGCTGGGATTAAACCAATGTCGCCGTCTAATTAGACATTCAGGACACATTGTACTTGTCTCTTTTTTTTAAGTTAATCCTCTCATCTCCAGAAGTTGCTGCTAACATTGTGATAGCACTAGAGGGGGTACAGAGGAGATTCACCAGGATGTTGCCTGGGATGGACCATTTGAGCTATAAAGAGAGACTGGATAGGCTTGGGTTGTTTTCTCTAGAGCAGAGAAGGCTGAGGGGGGACATGATTGAGGTGTATAAGATTGAGGGGTATGGACAGGGTGAGTAGGAAGTAGCTGTTCCCCTTGGTTGAGGGGCAGGAGATCCAGAGAGGATTTGAGGAAAGAAAATTCACTGAGGGTAGTGGGAATCTGGAGTGCACTGCCTGGGAAGATAGTGGAGGCCGGAAATCTTACAACATTTAAAAAGTATTTGGATGAGCACTTGAAATAACATAACATTCAAAATTATGGGACAAGTGCAGGAACATGGGATTAGTGTGATTTTAGTGGTCGTTACGGTCGGTGCAGACTCAGTGGGTTGAAGGGCCTTTTCTGCACGGTATGACTATGACTCTATTGGAAAGCAATTCTTCATCTAGTCTTTATGAAGTTCTTGGGAAGAAACAGTAAGATTCCAGAAGATAGATTCAGAGTCAAAACTGCTACATGTGCTGTTAAAACATGGATTCCTTTATTCTCCTTCTAGACTCCCTCTGCTGGTTCATGTGCAAGGTAGCCTTTAGTGGACAAAACGCCCTGTGCAATTTCAATACTCTACAGCAATCACGCCGTGCCAGCAGGATTGACATCAGAATCTGATTGCTTTCTAAGCCTGGATTGAAGCTAATTATTGCATTGTAATTAACATAACATCAGCCAAAGAGCAAATTGAGGATCTGCAGAGCTTCTCTGGCTTGGTCTCACAATTATTTATTTATTTGTTCAGTGTGTGCATAGTCACAGAGCCACGCAATATCCTTATCAGTGGCTAGATGGAGTTTCTCAAGCCCACCTTCAAGTTTAGTCAGCGGATACTCCTCGACAATATGTCATTGTTTGGACTGCAGCCGGGATGGTCTTGGTAACCCTACTGATGTTGGGTGACTGCACAGCGGCCTTGACTAGTCTGCAAATGGTTTAAAAGGTCCACTGCCGCCATGGAAGATCAAAGCTGGGGCGGCACGGTGGCAGAGTGGTTAGCACTGCTGCCTCACAGCACCAGGGACCCGGGTTCAATTCCGGCCTTAGGTCATTGTCTGTGTGGAGTTCTCTCCGTGTCTGCATGGGTTTCCTCTGGGTCTTCCTGTTTCCTCCCACAGTCTAAAGATGTGCGGGTTAGGTGGATTGGCTATGCTAAATTGCCCCTTAGTGTCAGGAGAGTAGCAGGGTAAATATGTGGGGTGACAGGGATAGGGTCTGGGTGGGATTGTTGTCACTCGATGGGCCAAATGGCCTCCTTCTGCACTGTAGGGACTCTATGATTCTGGATATACGATCAGTTGGGTCTCCAATGAGAGAGTGGTTTCTGATAGATGTCTTCTCTTGACAATCTTCCTGCCATAGATCCTCAGTGAATACTCCTCGGAGTGTCCGATTCAACCATTTGGGGAGGTGTGAGAGAAGGCGTACTGCTGGTGGGTTGAGGAGGTCCTTGAATAGTGGCAGGCACGGGTTGGAATAGATCTTCTCCTGATGAGGGGTCGGGGGGGGTGGGAAGTTGGGAAGTTGGGGGGGGCGGGAAATGGGGTGGGGGGGGGTGCACTTTGTTGAGTTGAGTTGCACATCAATAATTTGGTGTGAGCAGATTGGTCCCCTAGTGGCCGCAGTGTTCTGCAGTTGAGTACATACAGGGTGGTAGGAGCAGAGGTCCTTAGGGTCTTGCTCTGTGATCCCTGTGAGGTAATAGTCAGTTTATTCAGGAGGTTGTTGTGGGTTTTAATTTTTTTTCTGCCATCTTGCTGAGGTGCAACCTCTGTCAAGGTTGATGCATAGATAAACAGAATGGGGATCTCGTTTCAGTCTCTGGCCATCTCTGGTGATGTCCAGTTCCCTCTTAGCATTGGCATTGTGAAGGTGAGATGTGTTAGGGACTGTGTTACTGGTGATCAGCTGTAGAGTAGTCAGACAGTTTTGGAATATCATTTTTTAATGAGTCTTGCCCAGGTTTACCTTGTAAGCCCGCATATTTACAAAGGAATTAGGAGAAGAAGTAGGCAAATTCAGCCCTTCAAGCCTGCTCCATCATGCAATCAGATCATGGCTTATCTCTTAACGCTGCTAATCCCCCTAACCTATATATCTTGGGACACTCAGGGGCAATTTAGCATGGCCAATCAACCTAACCCCCACATATCTTTGGACTGGGGGAGGGAACCGGAGCACACGGAGGAAACCCATGCAGACATGGGGCGAACATGACTCAGTGGTTAGCACTGCTGCCTCACAGTGCCAGGGATCTGGGTTCGATTCCCGGCTTGGGTCACTGTCGGTGCGGAGTTTGCACATTCTCCCTGTGTCTGTGTGGGTTTCCTCCGGGTGCTCCGCTCTCCTCCCACACTCCAAAGATGTGCGGGTAAGGTTGATTGGCCACACTAAATTGTCCCTTAGGCCCTGATATTACTGGCCACCCGAGGCTCGTAAGATTGCGCACAAGGCCAACGGGGAATGCCGTTCCGCGAGCCTCGCCCGCCCCGATTTTGGGGCATCCATGCCGGTAAAATCAGGGCCTTAGTGTCGGGGGGATTAGCAGGGTAAATAAATGTGGTTTCGGGATTAGGGCCTGGGTCGGATTGTGGTCAGTGCAGACTCGATGGGCCAAATGGCCTCCTTCTGCACTGTAGGGATTCTATGTTTCTAAATGTACAATTTCCACACAGACAGTGACCCGAGGCCGGGATTGAACCTAGGTCCCCGGCGCTGTGTGGCAGCAGTGCTAACCACGGTGCCACCGTGCTGCCATTGTTACGTATGGCCAAACACAGGGAAATGAAGAGATTCTAGGAAAGGTGCTTTAGATACAACCTGATTCTGACTGTGAGCGTTTGATGATGTCTGTGCTACTTTGTTTTCAGTATGGTGTTCCTGTCATTAAATACAACAGAAATGGTTTCAAACCACGGCCAAGGCAGCTGCTCCTGATGCAAACAAAAGCCTACGTCGTCGAAGAGGACAAAATCAAACAGAAAATCGAATACATGACTCTCAAAGGTAACAGACTCTGGTCATTGTGCTCAACTAACGTTTGGTGGGGACAGACTAAGTATGGAACCCTGTTCCTGACTGCTTCAATCACACCCGGTACTGACTCAGACTCCGGAATTTTACCGGCACGCCCGCCCGAGGCTTATAAGATCCCGCCAGAGGCCGACGGAGAATGCCATCCCGTGAGCCTCGCCCACCCCAGTTCCAGGGTGGGCGTGCCTTTAAAATTCCGGCCAGTGACAGGTCAAATGGTGAAAATGTTACTTAAAAACTAGCAGAGGCCTGTGGAACACTCGTGGTGCAATCTGTATCTTTATTGAATCCCCGTCACGTGGTTAAGGGTACAGCTGATGGTAAACGCAGGTTATTCCAAATCTCAGGAGGGGATTTTGAAACCACTGCCCGCAATTTAACATAATGAGAGGAAAGGTTTGAAATCGAGAGAATGATGTCCTGGCTGTTTTGTGATGATTTTAAATAAAATAAAGGTTTATTAAACAATAAAATAAACTGGAAGTACTCTTCACTAAGACAGTGGCAATACACAGCATCAGTAACTTGATCCAGTTCTAAACACCTTTATTTCACGACAGAAAATCCCTGAGCATTCCACAACATCTCATAGGTTTTAAAAATCCATTAAAAAAATTTAGCAACAGTTACCACACTAGGCAGTTATCTCTCTTTGCTTCTGAGATAAAACAAACAACTGGCTTCTCACATTAGGCTTTCCTCACAGACCTGGCTTGCTGGGGGTAAACAGCTATTCCTGATGTATTTGAGATCAGTAGCAGCTACCCTTGCATAGGGTTAATCGTCTGCTATATCCAGTTTTTCCCTTTCAATCTTCCCTTTCTGAACTAACCTCCTCAGAAGTCAAATTCAATGGGCGGGATTTTACGGCTTCGCTCAAGTGAGACTGGAAATTCCCACCCAAGGTCAACGGACATTTCACTGGAAATTCCTGCCCAAGGTCAACGGACATTTCTGTTGTCTGCTCCTCGCCCGCTCCAATTCTGTGGCAGGTGGGGCGGTAGAATTCCGGTGATCTATCTTCATTTTGTGAGTTTACTGTTTAGAATGTAAATGCAATGTTCACACAGTGGGCAGGATTTTAAAAGTTTATTTATTGGTGTCACAAGTGGACTTACATTAACACTGCAGTGAAGTTACTGTGAAAATCCCTTAGTCGCCACACTCCGGGTGCCTGTTCAGTTACACTGAGGGAGAATTTAGCATGGCCAATGCACCTAAACAGCACGTCTTTCAGACTGCGGGAGGAAACTGGTGCACCCAGAGGAAACCCACGCAAACACGGGGAGAACATGCAGACTTTGCACAGACAGTGACCCAAACCGGGAATCAAACCCAGGTCCCTTATGCTGTGAGGCAGCAGTGCTAACCATTGTGCCACTGTGCTGCACCCCCTCCCCAACCCCCACTCACGGCATGTCTTGCGACGACGGAGGTGGCCCACCATTGGCCGGTGGAGGAGTTTACCAGTCAATGGGTTTTCCTGTTGTTCGTACCCTCCATCACCAAGGAACCCGCGGTGGGGGGTGGGGGGCGTGGTTTGCTGCCAGCGGGAATGCGAGGAAAGCTTCAGTCCTTGACTCCTCCTTTGGACCTCTAACACCTATTCAACACCCTTTATGTCCCGTTCCCCATTGTTACCAGCTTGCCTTAGGTAAGCATCTGTTTGCAACGTTGCTAGGCTCATCAGCATATTAAAAGCACTAGTTTCAATAGCAGAGCCAAACTGTCCCCAATAGTCTTATTAAAAAAATATATAACCAGCAGGAAAAAATGCCAATTTATTGGATTCCCTGATATTTTTATGTCATCACTATTTTTCCTGACGCATGCTATTCCATCCTTCCCATGCTATCCCTCTGATGCCACACCTATCCCATTCCTTTCACTCCTCTCATTTCTTCCCTATCCCATCCCCCATCTCGCCCCTTCTTCCTGTGCCATCCCATTCTAATACCCCCCCATGCATTCACACCACCCCATCCCATACCATCCTCCTCTGTCCTTACGCACTCCGGTCCACGTACCTGAAATCTCCAACCGGGTGTTAGTTTTGTTAATAAAAGCCAAATACTCCAGATGTTGGAAATCTGGGAAAAACGACAGAGTGTTGGAAAAACTCAGCAGGTCCAGCAGCATCCGTGGAGAGAGAAACGGGATCATTTTGCTGTTGGATTCTCCTTACCTTGCGAAAGTGCCTGAAAGCTCAGAATCCTTCACATGTGAGTTCCCGTTGGGCTGCAGTGGGAATGGGGAAATCGGGGATGGGGAGATTCTCTCACACTCAACACTCTTGAGATTAATGGGTGGCACGGTGGCACAATGGGCAGCATGGTGGCACAGTGGTTAGCACTGCTGCCTCACAGCGCCTGGGACCTGGGTTCAATTCCAGCCTCGGGTCACTGTCTGTGTGGAGTCTCCACATTCTCCCCGTGTCTGTGTGGGTTTCCTCCGGGTGCTCCGGTTTCCTCCCACAGTCCAAAGATGTGCAGGTTAGATGGATTGACCATGCTAAATTGCTCCTGAGCATCCCCAGATTTTTAGGATCGGTGGATTGGCCATGGTAAATGCACGGGCGGGGTTATGGGGATAGGGCCAATGGGAGGGCCTGGGTGGATGCTCTTTCAGAGAGTCGGTGCAGACTCGATGGGCCAAAAGACCTCTTTTTACACTGTTGGGATTCTATGATTCTGGGACTGGGATTGTATTTGCCTGTGTTGAAAAAATAATTAATTCATCGTTGGCAGCTGTGGGTGTATGTTGGATTGTAGTTATGCCAGTGTTACTGAAGAGGAGGAGGACTGGAATCCTTCCTGTTTCCATTTGTTTTGCTGTGCCCTTGGCACTAGCTCCAATGTAGTCATCCAAGATTCACACAGCTTTGCTAAGCAATTAGGCCGTGAAATAGTAATGTACTTTTACCTTCATTACCCTCTCCACCCAGTGAGAAATTGGCCCTTGATTATTCAAACAAGAGGATTACATTGATCGAGCTATTCAAAATCATCAGAGATTGCCACAGAATAGATCAGGAGAAACACTTCTCATTGGTTTCAGAATTGAGAACCAAAGGATACAGATTGGTAAAGGGAGCAATGGTGTCATGAAGAAAACCTTTATCTTGCAGCAAATGATTAGGATCTGGAATTTACTGCCTGGGAGTGTGCTGGAGACAGGGTCCACTGAGGTTAGAATCATAGAATCACTACAGTGCAGAAGGAGGCCATTTGGCCAATCGAGTCTGCACCGACCGCATTCCCACCCAGGCCTATCTCCATAACCCCATGTATGTACCTTGCTAACCCCCAGACACTAAGGGGCAATTGAGCATGGCCAATCAACATAACCAGCACATATTTGGACGCTGGGAGGAAACCGGAGCACTCGGAGGAAACCCCCGCGGACATGGGGAGAAGGTGCAAACTCCATACAGACACTGATCCAAGGCCGGAATTGAACTGGGGACCCTGACACCGTGAGGCAGGTATGCTAATCACTGTGCCACTGTGCTGCACCTCAAAAGGGAATTGAATTCATGATATCTGTAAAGAAAAATATTTGCAGGTCTGTGGGGGCGGTTAGCACAGACACAATGGGCCGAGTGGCCTCCTGTGGCGTAACCATTCTACTGATACCGTGCCAAGGGGCTTTGTGGGAATTGAACATTGCTGATCGCACCCTGCTGATAACTTACGTTTCTGTTTCCTTTAGGTGTGTCGGTCAGTAACCTGAGCGACGGGGTCTTCGTCATCCATGTTCCCTGTGAGAACAACAATCAGAAAGTAAAGATTCAGCTCCTCGTTACCTCATTCTCTTCTCAGTTATACAGGGGGCCATCTTGACTTGGTGTTGACAGTGTAAAGTGGGAAGAATTGGATGACTTGCTGTTTGGTTTCTTTGGAACTCAATAGACAGCAACTTTGGATCCAATATATGGGTCGTTTTTCACTCCTCCCCACCCTGTACAAATAGACTCAGAGGTTTACAGCATGGAAACAGGGCCTTTGGCCCAACCTGTCCATGCCGCCCAGTTTTTACCACTACGCTAGTCCCAATTGCCCGCATTTGGCCCATATCCCTCTATACCCATCTTACCCATGTAACTGTCTAAATGCTTTTTAAAAGACATAATTGGACCCATCTCTACTACTACCTCTGGCAGCTCGTTCCAGACACTCACCACCCTCTGTGTGAAAAATTACCCCTCTGGACCCTTTTGTATCTCTCCCCTCTCACCTTAAACCTATGCCCTCTAGTTTTAGACTCCCCTACCTTTGGGAAAAGATGTTGACTATCTAGTTGATCTATGCCACTCATTATTTTATAGACCTCTAAAATATCACCCCTAAGCCTCCTACACGCCAGGGAAAAAAGTCCCAATCTATCCAGCCTCTCCTTATAACTGAAACCATCAAGTCCCGGTAGCATCCTAGTAAATCTTTTCTGCACTCTTTCCAGTTTAATAATATCCTCTCTCTAACCAGATCTGTGACCAGAACTGCACACACTATTCCAATTATTATTGAGTTCTCGCTGTGTTACTTTGTGTATATCATATGAAGGGAAGGAGATAAAAGGAACTCTCCAAACCAATAATGAAAGGAGATTTGGTATTCTTGATGAATGTGCAGGACAAAACATCAACAACCTGCAGGGTTCTTTGGAGTTCTGTTACATTCCTTCTTGTGTTCTTAATGTTCCAGCGCCTGCCCTGGGATCCAGAGGGAAAGTTTTGGCCACCGCTCCCCAGAGTTTACTACTCTCCCACTTCCTACCGTCACCACCATATCCTCGCAGGGGCCAAAAGCCCCCTTCCCCATATCCTGCCATCTGCTAAAAAGCATCCATGAGCCACCCAATTCCTGAAGTCACTGCCTGCCAAATTCCCACCTGGAATGAGCAGGGAGTGCGACAGCCTTTACATCATCGGAGCCAGGAAGTTCAACTCACCATGGTCTTCAGTGAGTTCAGAAGTAACTGATTCCTAAGAATTCTGGAGTTATAACCATCTTCCCCACCTTGCCGTCTCAATCTAACATGTTTCCTTAATACAGAATAAATACTAACACCGACAGGATTTAGGGGAATTGTTCTAAAATACTCAAACTAATGTAGCATTACAGATTTGAGCACCATTTTCAAAATATCAAGGGGAACAGATCGAATAGATAGAGAGAGGCTCTTTCTGCTGTTTGGGAATCTGAAATGAGAGGACATAGTCTAAAAATTAGAGCCATACCTTGCATATGAACATACAAATTAGGAGCAGGAGTAGGCCATTTGGCCCCTCAAGCCTGCTCTGCTATTTAATAAGATCATGGCTGATCTGATTGTGGCCTCAACCCCACATTCCACCTATCCCCGATAACCTTTGATTCTCTTGTTAGTCAAGCATCTATGTACCTCTGTTTCTTCAGAAGGAACTCTTCAATTGCAGACAATAAAAATATAACAAAACTTACTCCAACTTATAAATCAAAGAAAGGGTTTAATAAAGAAACTTCATTACTCCAATCTTGGGGCCTCGCTCTGGGCCAATCCAAGTTCCCCACAATTCCCAACAGGTTCTTATTTATAGTGAGTCAGCTGATCATCACATCATTCTGTAATTAGTTCCATGGTTTACTGGGTCAGCTGACTCTTACAGCTTGTTACCATTGGTCACATTACATTTGATACAAAGTTGTCACCAGTTACATTCTAACAACCTCTGCCTTAAAAATATTCAATGACTCTTCTTCCATCTCCACCGAAGAGAGTTCCAAAGGTTCACAACCTTCTGAGCGAAAAATGTCTTCCCATCCCCAGCTCATTCGGAGAGCTTGGGCAGGCATGATGGGCTGAATGGTCTCCTTCTGCACTGTACTGAATCTATGATGATCATTGTTGGGGAACTGGCTGCTGTCTCAGCAGTGACAACCACTCGGTGTGAGATGAGTGTGAGGTTATGCACTTTGAAAGGAGGAATGGAGGCATAGACTATTTTCTAAATGGGGAAATGCTTAGGAAATCAGAAACACAAAGGGACATGGGAGTCCTTGTTCAAGATTCTCTTAAGGTTAATGTGCAGGTTCAGGACAGCACAGTGACACAGTGGTTAGCACTGCTGCCTCACTGCACCAGGGACTCAGGTTCGATTCCCGGCTTTGGTGACTGTCTGTGTGGAGTTTGCACATTCTCCCCGTGTCTGCATGGGTTTCCTCCAGGTGCTCCGGTTTCCTCCCACAGTCCGAAGATGTGCGAGTTAGATTGATTGGCCATGCTAAATTGCCCCTAGGTATCAAGGGGACGAGCTAGGGTAAATGCATGGGGTTATATAGATTGGGCCTGGGTGGGATTATGGTCGGTGCAGACTCAAAGGGCTGAATGGCCTCCTTCTGCACTGCAGGGATTCTATGATCTCAGTGACACTGCTGCAACCCGAGAACTGCCAGCCATTAATGATTGGTTGGCAGCTCTCAAGAGACTTCCTCCTGGATTAAAGGGGGAGGGGGGTTGTCCGCTGTGAGCCAATTAACGGCCCAACAATCATTAACTGGACTCAGGGCTTTCTGGCCATGTGGATTTGGTCTCACATCTGACTTTAGAGATGAAGGCACCACCTCCGTTTGAAATTCAGGCCATGTTTTCCTCTCTCCACTGTACAATATATCACCGGCTTGCTGCACGTTACTTCCAACAAGGTTCTGTGCCACATGTGAAGATAGTGGTGATGGCTCCTCTACCAGGGATTGTACTGACTGGTCTCTCTCCTGTACGCAGGGCGATGTCATTCTGCAGTGTGACCATGTGTTTGAGACAGTGACCAAGCTCTGTACAATGGCCAGCAAACAAAACAGCTTCAAAATCGTTCAGGGCAGGTAGGTAAAGAAAAATAATCCGACACGGGAATGACAAGAATGCAAATGTATTACACACACTTCAATCCTCAGCTCTGACCTACCACAGAATGACACCCAAGCAAGAATAGTCAAACCACAAGGACAGGTTGGATAGACAAAGATATGTAGAGGGACAGGTAGTATTGAGGAAGCAGGGGGGCTGCAGAAGGACTTGGACAGGTTAGGAGAGTGGGCAAAGAAGTGGCAGATGGAATACAATGTGGAAAAGAGTGAGGTTATGCACTCTGGAAGGAGGAATGGAGGCATAGACTATTTTCTAAATGGGGAAATGTTTAGGAAATCAGAAACACAAAGGGACTTGGGAATCCTTGTCCAAGATTCTCTTAAGGTTAACGTGCAGGTTCAGTCGGCAGTTAGGATGGCAAATGCAATGTTAGCATTCATGTCAAGAGGGCGAGAATACAAGAGCAGGGATGTACTTCTGAGGCTGTATAAGGCTCTGGTCAGACCCCATTTGGAGTATTGTGAGCAGTTTTGCACCCAATATCTAAGAAAAGATGTGCTGGCCTGGGAAAGGTTCAGAGGATGTTCACAAGAATGATCCCTGGAATGTAGAACATGTTGTATGAGGAACGGTTGAGGACTCTGGGTCTGTACTCGTTGGAGTTTAGAAGGATGAGGGGGGATCTTATTGAAACTTACAGGATACTGCGAGGCCTGGATAGAGTGGACGTGGAGAGGATGTTTCCACTAGTAGGAAAAACTAGAACCAGAGGGCACAACCTCAGGCTAAAGGGACGATCCTTTAAAACAGAGATGAGGAGGAATTTCTTCAGCTAGAGAGTGGTGAATCTGTGGAACTCTTTGCCGCAGAAGGCTGTGGAGGCCAGGTCAGTGAGTGTCTTTAAGTCAGAGATAGATATGTTCTTGATTAATAAGGGGATGAGGGGTAATGGGGAAAAGGCAGGAGAATGAGGATGAGAAAAATATCAGCCATGATTGAACGGCGGAGCAGACTCGATGGGCCGAGTGGCCTAATTCTGCTCCTATGGTCTTATGGTCCAATGGACTCGGCTTTGTATTCCCTTGAGTATGGAAGTTGAAGGAATGACTTACTGAAGTGTTGCAGATAATTGAAGAAGATGATAGAATAGATAAAGAAAAACAATTTCCGCTTGTGGGTGAGTCCCCAACAAGGGGGCATGTCCTCAAAGTTAAAACTATGGGATGTCCAGAGATAATAAATAAAGGCAAATTACTGTGAATGCTGGAAACTGAAACCAGAACAGAAAATGCTGGAAAACCCCAGCAGGTCTGGCAGCATCTGTAAGGAGAGAAACGAGCTGACATTTCGAGTCCAGATGACCCTTTGTCAAAGCTCTAGACAACTTTGACAAAGCGTCATCTGGATTCGAAACGTCGCCTCTTTTCTCTCCTTACAGATGCTGCCAGACCTGCTGAGATTTTCCAGCATTTTCTCTTTTGGTGTCCAGAGATAGTGTCGGAAAGCATTTTTTTGCACAAGGAAAAAATCTGGAACTTTCTCTCTGAAAAGCTGCAGAGACTGAAGGTGAATTGAGAATTTCGAAACAGCTATTGATAGATCTTTGATAAACACGGTATGGAACCAAGGAGAGTCACTGGAGTTAAGCTCGCGAATCAGCCACAATCTCATTGGGTGGCAGGACAGACTGGAGGGACCGAATGGCCTGCTTCTGGCCATACATTCTCGCGCCCAGGTTTTTGTCAAACTCAATCCGTTTGATTCAGACATTGGCGCCCTCTTTCCCTTTGAAGGCATTGACTCACGTTTGTCTTGGTGATACCCTGGCAGCCGTTCTGAACGCTAGAATGTCCTTCTAGCGTAACCTCAGACAGCAGGCGCTTTGGCCCCAGGAACGCAATCCTACCATCACCCGTGTACCTCTCAGCAGCAACCGCGGTGCTGACAGGCAGAGTAACGGTCTTGACTGGTTTGCCACTGCTTAGCTCAGGGATGCTGAGGCCAATGGCAGTGTCCCACCAATTGCCTTGGCTGATTTCAGTGAACAAGCTGAGATTGAATTCGGGGAAGTCCTTTAGTTTATTGAACAGGTTGTAGCATGGCAACAATGATCTTGTGTTGAGTTTTTATTACTGGCTACAATTGGGAAATGTTTTTTCAAACTTCAATCCGAGGATGTGGGCACCACTGGCAAGGATGGCATCTCTAGTTACCCTGAGAAGGCAATTGACTTTCCTGAACAACTGCAGTTACCAATGGTGCTGTTGCCTAAGTATATGACATTACAGAGCCATGAAGTTAATGCAGTTCACAAGGGCCCTTGATGACAGACAGCAGTGATGATGTTAACAATACAAATATGTAGATTAAAGTGAAGTGAACAGTACATTACAACTGAAGATCTAATAATGATGGGATAGCAAGTAACGGAAAGTGTTCATAAGTTCATAAGATATAGGAGTAAAATTAGGCCATTCAGCCCATTGAGTCCACTCCACCATTCGATCATGGCTGATAACTTGGTGTTGTAACTTGGGATCTTATATTGGAGTGAGCGAGGAACAGATAATGTTGGGACTGAGACTCTTATACACTGAGGGTAAGGCAGTGCTACCTCTGGATTGTATAACAAAGACAGGGTTGTAACACAACTTTATAATGAGAATGTGACATGTAACAGACTGTTTTATAACTTGAAAGCCTTATAACGACATTGGGGAGTGATCTGTAAATATCATCCTTGGACACTAAGGGGCAATTTAGCATGGCCAATCCACCTAACCTGCACATCTTTGGACTGTGGGAGGAAACCCGTGCAGACATGAGGAGAACGTGCAGACTCCGCATAGACAGTGACCCAAGCTGGGAATCGAACCAGGGTCCCTGGCGCTGTGAGGTGGCAGTGCTAACCACTGTGCTATCATGCCACCCCAGGAACAGAGTGCTACAACAGAGCTTTATGATCCAATCTTTTTTTATAAAATTTGTTTATTTATTAATCACAAGTAAGGCTTACATTAACATTGCAATGAAGTTACTGTGAAATTCCCCTAGTCGCCACACTTCGGGTACACGAGGCAGAATTTAGCATGACCAATACACCTAATCAAGAGAAATTGCTACAGATTATATATATTTTTTGCTCTGTATACAGAATAATTTCATGGAGTTTCACCCTCTATGTTTCCATTTCAGCTTAAAATTCACAATCCAACCGGGGAAGGAAGGAATTGTGGATTTCACCTCCGGCCATGAATCACAGGTTTTCAAAGGCAAGAATGGCCATCTGATGGTGGTAAGACATTTCTGTCAGTGTCGTTGGTGTAAAGGGTTAGAGTGAAATCTTATCATTGAGAGAGCGAATTCCCTGTGTTCGTACAAGAAGGAATCAAGCAGGTCATTAATTCAGTTCCAAAGAAGAGTTACATTCGATTTGAGATTAATTCTCTTTCTCTCTACACAGATGCTGCAAAACATGCTGAGTTTTTCCAGCACTGTCTGTTTATATTTGGGATCATTTACACTGCTCCTGTGGCAGTAGGGAGGGGTGCGGGAGGGAGGAAGAAAGTGATACAAGGAGAAGATTAGGTGTCTCTGTATCATGTCATGAATCCAGTCTTTTCTTCATGATTAAACTGTCAACAGTAAGTGACAATGAGATGTTTCAAGGTAGCGTGTGTACCAGTTACAGCAGATGTGTCAGTCCCTTCCTAACCTTGAAAATATCAAAGTGGTCACCTAGAAGTCTCTCTTTGAGTGAGGGCAGTCCACAATTCTCACCAGCAGTAAACAGAGGCAGCATTGAAGATAAATGGCATACAAACCAGAGCATAGGTCAGGAGAATTTTATTCTACGCAGTAATTTGCTCTGATCTGGAATGCATTGTCTGAAAGGGTGGAGGAAGAAGATTGAATGGGAATTCTCAAGATGGAATAAAATATATACTTGAAAAGGAGAAGTTTATGGAACTGTGGGAAAGAACGGAAGAGTGGGAGTGCATTAACTTCACGCCTCTGATACTTTATATACTAGGCAGCTAGTACCAGCATCATTGGTAACTGCAGTGATTCAAGGCCAATTACCTGCATCTTCTTGGGGTAACTTAGAGATGCCAGCCCATATCCTTGGATTGAAGTTTTAAAAGCATTGCGAGATGACTTTGATAGCTCTTTCAAAGGGCAGGGTGGGCTGAATGGCCTCCTTCTGTACTACATGACTCAATGAACAGAGTCCTTAACAAATGTAAAATACGTCAGCTGAAATACTTCTGAAATCTGACCTAAAAACTGTGAAGAGGATTCCACAAATACCCGGCTGCCTTTGTGGAGGGAGGGAGAGTTAATGCTTCATGTTTCATTCCCAATTTAGATTCTTCATACCCAGAATCATCTCACTTACTAACACCTGTTGGCCAGTAATATTCCTCTTCAGCTTAGGTGACCACAACACACACCTGCTCCGATGGACTGCCACATTTTGCAGCCACAACGCTTTCTCTTTTGATCTAGCCTCTACCCCTGTTTATCAATCCCACGTAACAAGCCTTGAATCTTTCAAAGAGAACATAAGAAATTGAGGCGGGAGTTGGCCATTCAGCCCTCTGAGCCGACATTGCCATTCAGTAAGGTCGTGGCTAACCTGCTACCTCAACCTCCACCTTCCAGCACCGTCCCCTTATCCCTTAATCCCCTTAGTATCCAAAAATCTATCAACCTCTGTCTCGAAGATAAGAACATTTACACAATGTCTTTTGCATAGTAAACTCCAAGTTCCCCTCCAAGCCGCTCACCATCCTGACTTGGAAATATATCGGTAAGAAGTCTCACAACACCAGGTTAAAGTCCAACAGGTTTATTTGGTAGCAAATGGTATTTGGTACCAATGTCAACCAATTTATTTGGTAACAATGGTATTTGCTACCAAATAAACCTGTTGGACTTTAACCTGGTGTTGTGAGACTTCTTACCGTGTTCACCCCAGTCCAACGCCGGCATCTCCACATCTTGGAAATATATCACCGTTCCTTCACAGTGGCTGGGTCACAATCCTGGAATTCCCTCCCTAACAGCATTGTGGGTCAACCCACAGAACATGGACTGCAGCGATTCAAAAGGCAGCTCACCACCACCTTCACAAGGGCAACTAGGGATGGACAATAAATGTTGGCCTGGCCAGCGATGCCCATGTCCCACGAATGAATAAAAAAAACTACCCCAAGGTCTTTCACAGGAACATTTATCGAACAAAATATGACACCAAGCTCACCCAGGATACATTAGGATAGATGACCACAAGTTTGGTCAAAGAAGTAGTTTTAAGGAGCGTCTTAAAGGACAAGAGATTAGGGAGAGCATTCCAGAGCATGTGGGCCCAGACAGCTGAGGGTATGGCTGCCAGTGGTGGAGGGAATAAAATCAGGGATGTGCAGGAGATTGCAATTTTGACCCAGGATGAATTTTAATGCTCACAGGGGTTTAGCATTGACCAGAAACTGAACTGGGCCAGCTATCTAAATACTGTTATTACAAGAGCGGCACGGTGGCACAGTGGTTAGCACTGCTGCCTCACAGCGCCAGAGACCCGGGTTCAACCCCAGCCTTGGGTCACTGTCTTTGTGGAGTTTGCACATTCTCCCCATGTCTGCGTGGGTTTCTTCCAGGTGCTCCGGTTTCCTCCCAGACTCCAAAAATGTGCAGGTTAGGTGGATTGGCCATGCTAAATTGCCCCTTAGTGTCAGGGGGATTAGCTAGGGTAAATAAGTGGGGTTACGGGAATAGGGCCTGGGTGGATTGTGGTCGGTGTAGACTCGATGGGCCAAATGGCCTCCTTTTGCACTGTAGGGATTCTATAAAGGAGCAGACTCGAAGGGCTGAATGGCCTCCTCCTGCTCCTATCTTCTATGTTTCTAGAGTTTAGACTCCCAGAACTGAGAGTTATCATCACTTCCCATATTTGTACCCGCTGAAAGAGAATATTATCTCACTAGTGAATAAATGAGCAGAAAAACACAGACCGAAGACCTGAATGTTGTTGAATGTTCATTCCAGCAGAACCGTCCTGACACATTTTCTCTCTTCTCACTTTCACAGATGACCCCAAGGGTGAAGTCTCGATGACCGTCCATTATTATTCATCCATTTTTGTTCATAAATTTCATGGGAAGTAGCAATTTGCTACAAGTTCCAAACGTATTCATTGTATGACCACGTGACCCACTCACTGACATGTCACAGTGTTGTCCTTCCATACAGTGTATGTCAGGGGCAATGGGCCTGTCCAGTACTATCTCATTGTTCATGCCATTTCAGTGCCTGCCAGTCACAACCAGCCAGATACGGAGGAGGTTTGATTCAAGGGGCGGGGGTGCGTATCTTGGTAAAGCCAGTGAGTGAACTCAGCCACATCCATGAGGCTGTTCCCCCATCCCGATCCTCATCCTGTCTTGTTGTTGCTCCAATTGACATCGCTGAGTTAGGACAAGAGGAGTCAGTAAGAGCTCTTGTTCATGATCACTGTGCAGAGAATACCCTCCCTTACTTAGCTGCTCCTCACATTACCCCTGTACTAAGTCTCGTTCACCTGTCACCCCCCCCTCTCCTCGGTAGAGTACATGGGCTTCCCGTCACCATCTGAAATCTTGGTGTTTTCCTTCAAATTCCTCCGCGGAATGGCCTCAGCATATTCCCGGCAACTTCTTCCAGGCCTAGACCAATCTCGTTCCACACGAAGCACCACGCCAAAAGTGATGCACAAGGGACCCAGGTGAAAATGGTGACACGACATGGGGAGGGGGTGGAGGGGCATCAGCCAGAGGTCCCAAGAGACAGTGCGCTGATCCTGAAGGGGACAAAGGTCAGCCAGCGGGGAGGACACCGCCTGACCCACATTGGGTGCGGGAAGGTGGGGGAGGAGCTGGCTAGCAGGTGGTGGCAGGCAGCACTGGGCAGCTGTAATGTGAAGCTGGGAGAATCACTTTGATCTTCCTTCATTCCGCATTCAGGTGAGTTTTTTTAAACCGTGACTTTTTTGCCGGTGAACTCAGTTAGTTTATGACTGCTTTTCACCTGAGAAAACTGTCCGTGGTCCATGATCAGCTGGGAACCAATTATCCTGAGATGGTCCAAAATGGGTGTTAGGCCTTCAATTTGCACATCCAATGGCCTAATGGCTACCGGGTACCCTACCCAGCATGGTGTGCGGCGGGTAACTGGCACGGAAGGAGCAGGAACATTGCCCCCATCATATCGAACTTAGGGGCGGCACGGTGGCACAGTGGTTAGCACTGCTGCCTCACAGCACCAGGGACCCAGGTTCAATTCCGGCCTCGGGTCACTGTCTGTGCGGAGTTTGCACATTCTCCCTGTGTCTGCGTGGCTTTCCTCCGGGTGCTCCCGTTTCCTCCCACACTCCAAAGGTGTGTGGGTTAGGTTGATTGGCCATGTTAAATTGTCCCTTAGTGTCAGGGGGACTAGCAGAGTAAATATGTATGGTCACAGGGGGTAGGGCCTACATAGATACATAGAACAGTACAGCACGGTACAGGCCCTTCGGCCCTCGATGTTGTGCCGAGCTTTGTCCGAAACCAAGATCAAGCTATCCCACTCCCTATCATTCTGGTGTGCTCCATGTGCCTATCCAATAACCGCTTGAAAGTTCCTAAAGTGTCCGACTCCACTATCACAGCAGGCAGTCCATTCCACACCCCAACCACTCTCTGAGTAAAGAACCTACCTCGGACATCCCTCCTATATCTCCCACCATGAACCTTATAGTTATGCCCCCTAGTAACAGCTACATCCACCTGAGGAAATAGTCTCTGAACGTCCACTCTATCTATCATCTTATAAACCTCTATTACCTGGGTAAATTGTTATCGGTACAGGTTCGATGGGCTGAGTGGCCTCCTTCTGCACTGTAGGGATTCTCTGATTCCATTCTATGATTCTATCCTCTGTAAATTGATGCCACAGGATAATTGACTTCATGAGCATTAGGGACAGGAGTAGGCCATTCCACCCTTCAACTCTCTGTTCTTATGTTCTTCTGACTCTGGCTCGTTCATCGTGAAGCCTCGGTTCGAATCTCTGGAAAACTCTTGCCCTCTGCCTCTTCCTGTAACAGCCCCACCAAAGCTCACCTTATCATCCACTTCCCCTGTGTTGGTGTCAGACTGCCCCCAAGCAGATCTTTCGCATACCTCGGAGGCTCCTTTGTGTTCAAAGTAGAATATAAATAAATGTAAACTGTTGTCTCCCTCTGTGGCCTACCTTTAGCAGTTTAAAATAGGAATGAATCACCTTTGCTACGTAGATGAAGCTGTACCTGTGACGTGAACCAACAGTATGCTTTACCGAGATGCACAGCTGGGAGGAAAGGTCACTTCTGGAACACAGGCCAGCCGTAAAGGCGAAAGATGTGACGAGTGGGAACTTGTAATTTGTGTCATCTTCAATCTGTGAAAATGTGACAAAAATAGAATTAAAATATCTATATATATTATCCACGGAAGCAAGGAATTGTATTGTATACACCGTTAAAATGTGTGTGCATAATATGAATGTTCTCTTACATTTCATAGAAAAATAAAAGCGTTATTATGCTTTCCAGAATAATCTTCATTATTTTTTACGTACTTACCAGTTTATTTACATTTGAAAATATCATTAACAAATATTGGTTCTGGATTTCTTACCTGAGTTTTGGCTCAAGAGAATTTGGGGCATGGAATGTATGAACCAGAGATTCTTCCCCCCTCCCCCCCCCCCATCATTCATGGTATATTACATCAGAGTTTATAACCCATCCCTAATTGCCCCGAGAAGGTGCTGGTGAGCCATCTTCTAGAATACAACTGAGAGACTTGCTGGGCCATTTCAGAGGGTGGTTAAGAGTCAACCACATTGCTGTGGCTCTGGAGTCACATGTAGGCCAGACCAGGTAAAGAGGGCAGATTTCCTCCTCTAAAAGGGCGTTAGTGAATGAAATGGGATTTTACCCACAATCTGGTAGTTATTAATCGCCATTACTGATTCTAGCTTTTTAGTCCATGTTTATTTCTTAATCAATTGAATTTAAATGGATGAATAGTTGTAATGTCTGAGGATTAGCATTTCAATCCCCCAGACAGTCCAGTCTGAGGTGACGGCCTTCTGTCTTGTGAGATTTGTGGTTTGTGCCACGGTGCTCAATTCTGCAAAGTGTCACCTGGTGTGGCTTAGGAGCCCCACTCAATGCTAACCACCGTTGACCCATCTTCAACTCTTAATCAGACCTCCAGTCATTGAATATGTCCAAGACTGAAACGATCAGAGATCTTTGTGTACCAGCAACCTTCGGCACTTAACACAAACAGCGCTGGACTCCATGCATCCACTGCAAGGTCTTTAATTACTTATGCACAAGGAGAACTCCCCTCCCTCCATCGAAATGGCTGGAGTGGTTCTGACGTTACAGAGAAACAGCTCAGCAATTATAGACAATTGCAGCAAATCAGGAACAAGAGATTTTTCACATCTTTCATTGACATATAGATTTGCCAATTAAATCCTGGCTTTTCGCCCTTTCTCATTTGATGAAAAATTGATTTCTGATAATCCTTCATTTGCATAGCATATCCCCATATCTCATCTTTGATATTTGTTATGGAAAAAAATCTGGGCTTGTTCACCCTCTGGTGAAGGTCAAAAAGCAGAATGTTATATGGCCTAGTCTGAAGCAGACAGAAGGACTGCAACTGATAACATTCTCACAAGCTGTTACAGAGAAGGCATATTTGTAAATCTGAGCACTTTAACTTCCACAAAGCAGCAAGATTTTGAATCAATGAGGGATGTCAAGGAATTTGGGGAAACAGGCTGGAAAGCAGAGTTGAGTCTTTCAGATCAGCCATATTAGGGAGGCACAATGGCTAGCATTGGTGCCTCACAGCACCAGGGACCCTGGGTTCAATTCCAGCCTTGGGTCACTGTCCATGTGGAGTTTGCACGTTCTCCCCATGTCTGTGTGGGTTTCCTCCCACCATCCAAAGATGTGTAGGTTAGTTGGATTAACCATGGGAAATGTGTGGGGTTATGAGGATAGGGCCTCAGTAAGATACTCTGTCAGAGAGTCGGTGCAAACTCTGTGGGCCAAATGGCCTCTTTCGCACTATAGGAGAGATTCTATGAATCATAATGGCAGAGTCATGTTCAAAGGGCCGAATGGCCTACTCCACAACTCTGGAACAGCAGGATTGAAGAACTCATCGATTCAGTTACTCCCCCCATCATCTAAGAGAAGACTGCCATCAACAGGAGACTTGGAGACATTACAAGAGAGGAAGAACTCCATCTGAAGTGAAGTAATTAGTTCCAATGCCTCTGACAAGAGACCAGGCTTCACTCCTGCTCTTAAAATTCAAAGAAGTCTCAACACCAGGTTAAAGTCCAACAGGTTTATTTGGTAGCACAAGCCACAAGCTTTTGGAGCGCTGTCGTGTGTCTTCCTACAGTGAGCGTGGATATCTGTTTAACCCTTTCCATTCTTCCCTCTCCTGCTGCAGCCCACACTCCCCAAGTTGCCCTCCTACACCAGCCATGTAGTTTTTGTTTTGCTATGGCTTGACTGAAATGATACGAAGATAATGGAAGGACATGTGAAGCAAGTGCTGATTGACAAGGAAGTGCATTTCTGTGTCCAAGGTGAAAACAAAAGAAATATTTACACTATTTTAAATGGACCGTTCCATTAATACATGATTAAGCATTTTCAGTCATTATGAAATATGCAGTGTGCATTAAATATATCGAATCTTATTCATGGGGGACATGGCTAGTGAACAAGCCCGATTTCAATCTTGTAGCCCAGCCAGATGAAGGAGGGCCACTCATACAGCCCACTCACTAGCCTAAGTTGCCCATCACCACTCTTGACTACGTCAGGTTAATTTTAGATGACCTCAGTGCATTCTGTATAGGGATGATAGGGGCAGTGGTAATTCAGTGACACTAAACCCAATCCAGGTACATACAGATCCAGTGTGTTGTCAGTTATACAGCAATCAAGAGCTGTCTTAAATTGACAACCATGTTTGCCTAGACAGGAGTGACTGCCTCTTCAGAAGTAGACTGGAACACAGCCAAGCAGGTGGTGAAGGGAGCTTTTCCAAGTTCTCTTTCTTATTCAAGTCATTTTCCAAAAGATTGATGAACAAACTCAAAAAGAAATAAAAACCTTTATTTAACATATTCACAAGCCAACACTAAAGCATTTTACAGCAAACAGCATTAACAAATGAACGCAACACAGACATATTTACAATGAAGTTGCACTTTAAAAGCTTTTTAGTCATGGACTAAATTCAGCCATTCCCGTGTAAATTCTGTAGTTAAAGGATATTTTACCTTCACTGACACACTCTTGGGCCATTGGACAAAGCATCTTTACCAGCACGATCGAGTGAGTGCCATTTTCCCAGAAGTGTAAAAAAAATTGACCAAATTTCAAAATATATAACTATCTGGTAACAAGGGCCCACCAACTTCAGTTAATCTGAAATCAGTAATCCCACCCAAGTCTGGCTAACGGTAAATTCTTGGTTATCACATCATTGAATCCCAGTGTGATCCCACCAATGCACACTTTCTCCTGACTGGGCTCACAGCAGCTTCCAATTGATGGGAGTCTTCCCCGATTTCTTCAACAACTCGTTGGTTCTGGAGAAGTGCTTGCAGCCAAAGAAGCCTCGGTGTGCGGAGAGGGGGGACGGGTGAACTGTCTGCAGGACATGGTGGCGTTTCTGCAACAAAGTGGCAATCCAGTTAGATACAGGAGGCATTACTACATGCACACAGTCTTGAGAGAGGAACTCCCACACAGCATCAATACATCCCTCGCACAGACCCAGGTTGTGCACACAGTACAGAATCATACAGGACAGATAAGCAAACATCCAGCAGCTCAAATTGCCTAGGCTGATCCAGTGTGATAATAAAAAGGTCCCAGTTTCAATTCCCAGTTGTCACATTAACTGATGCCAATGACCGCCACCATACTCAGACTGGTTGGAGAGTGACAGCACACTAAGAACAGAAAGCAGATTACTGCACGACCAAAGGCATCTCACAATTACTCCCACTTCTCTGCCAAAGCAATCACTTTAGCCCAGCACCTCAGGTGACAGCCTTGGTGAATTTTGCTGTTGTTACTTGTGGAGCAACTATGATATAGTAGAATCTGAGTATTTTTTTGCAAGGGGGGGGGGCATTGCTGAAGTGAAACTGGGGACTATGATTGGCGAAACCTCCCCACACAATGTGCTAAGTTATAACTTTGCCTCCCACATGACATTTATCACTTGCAATGCCCCATTCAAAGTATCATTATCGCTGCACATGTAAACAGAAGCTCTAGAGGGGGAAAGAGTAAGATAGCAACAACCAACCATCCTAAACCATTACAAAAGGCGACCAGAACCAACACTACCACCAGCTCCTGGCACTCTGTTCCTCACGCAATGTAGATAATGTAGTGCCAGGAACCATAGAGAGAAACTGCGTCACTCCACAAACATGTCGTGCACCCCCAACAGGTTCAACCCACCCATTGGGTGAGATATTCAATCAAGGCACCCATTCACAAGTAACAGATTTTGTGGCACATTTCCTCCTCAGCTAATAGATTAAACCAGTCTTTTTGCCGTCACCTTTATCAACAATCACAACAATGGGTGTGAAGCACTTTGGGACATCCTCTGGATGGGGAAGGCACTACACAAATGCGAACACTTAGCTCCCCTTTCAAATGAGATTGTTTCGTATTATGTGTGAATTCCCTAGATTATAGCTGCTTGCAGAGAAAAAAGTTAACAACGTACCCTGTCGATCGCGCTGCCTTTCCGCTGTGCGTACGCCCCCCACAGCATGAAGACCAAGCCGTCCAGCTGGCTATTCAGACAAGACACCACTGCGTCCGTGAAATCTTCCCAACCCCGCTCTTTGTGCGAGTTGGCGTGGTGAGCTCGCACAGTGAGGACTGCATTCAGCAACAACACTCCTGTTTCAAATACAAATATAACCCATTAGGAAAGAGGTTTGCTTTAGTCTGGCACACAGCAGCTCCAGGAGTCTAAAGGGCCAAGACATGAAACACTCATTTGATGGATCTGCCCTTACAGTTTTCCCCATCGACAATCTTGGTCTCTCTTTTGTCCCCTCAAAAACGTCCTTCACTCATAAAAGTATTTTATTCTGTCAAATTCTGTTAAAGAACAATTCAAATTCTCTGTACTGAGGCACCTCAATTATAGGTTATATTTACAATATACATCTCATGCCAAACTATGGAATCCCTACAGTGCAGAAGGCAGGCATTCATCCCATCGACGACAATCCCACTCAGACCCTATCCCCATTAACCCCACATATTTACCCTACTGGTCCCCCTGACATTAAGGGGCAATTTAGCAAGGCCAATCCACCTATCCAGCACACCTTTGGAGTGTGGGAGGAAACCGTAGCACCTGGAGGAAACCCACGCAGGCACGGGGAGAATGTGCAAACTCCAGAAAGCTCGAGAGCTTGGAGTTGGGTACTGGCCCCTCAGTATACTATGATGGGTGAACCTTAGACATTGTTTCTACCTCCAATATTAAACAGGACACAACTTGCAATTTTAACCTTGGGGGGTTGGATTTAAGTCTATGACTACCACCTCATCCCAGTAAACCTCAACACGAACAGAACACCGTTTCCCCCAAACGTGCGTTACCTTGCTTCGCCCAGCCAGTTAGATCACCGTGTCCTGGGGGTTCAAAGCCTTCAATGTCTGATTGGAGCTCCTTGTACATGTTTTCCAGACTGTTGGGAAACAAAGACAATCATTGGTGAGCTGGAGTAGACTGTTCAACCCCCATCACAGGACTGGTCAAAGGATCCAACTCTTCACAAACCATCAGATCCACTCACTCCCTCTGAGAAACGTTGGCCGATTTTAGTAGCCAAGCTGGGATCGACTGCATGCAAACAGATCAAAGCTCAGGCCTTCTCACCTGCTATTGCTTCTTTTTTGAAGTTTATTTATTAGTGTCACAAGTAGGCTTACATTAACACTGCAATGAAGTTACTAAGAAAATCCCGCAGTCGCCACACTCCGGTGCCAGTTCGGGTACAGAGGATGAATTTAGCATGGTCAATGCATCTGACCAGTACATCTTTCAGACTGTGTGAACAAACAGGGACATCTGGAGAAAACCCACGCAGACACGGGGAGAATGTGCAGACTCCGCACAGAGTGACCGAAGCTGGGAACTGAACCCGGGCCCCTGATGCTGTGAGGCAGCAGTGCTAACCACTGTGCTGCCCCATTTCTGATAGGATTGAACCGGAGGGAGATTGGGTTTTTAAAATGCACGTTGTCCAGCTTCATGGGAATTGCCTGGTTTTCATAGAATCCCTACAGTGCAGGAGGCCATTCAGCCCATCGAGTCTGCACTGACCACAATCCTATTCAACCCTTATCCCTGTAACGCCATGTATTTACCCTGTTAGTTCCCCTGACACTAAGTAGTAATTTAGCATGGCCAATCAACCTAACCCGCACATCTTTAGACTGTGGGAGGAAACCAGAGCACCCAGAGGAAACCCACACAGACACAGAGAATGTGCAGACTCCGCACAGACAGTGACCCAAGCTGGGAATTGAAGCCGGGTCCCTGATGCTGTGAGGCAGCAGTGCTAACCACTGTGCTACCGTGTTTTAAATCACAATTGTTCTACCTCCGGTCTGATCTAGTACCTGCTTCAAGTAGACTTCCCCCTCCTACAAGACATTTCTTTTAATAAGCAGGAATAGGACATCACTTCTGTGACCTCGCACACTCAAAATGGTGGGCATAGATCAGGATGGAGCTGTAATAATTAAGTAATAAAATTGAGACCATTTCAGTGAAGCTGGCCCACACGCATTTAAAAGAAGCTCCTCTCACAGGCCCAATCGGATAATGGAACAAAGCTACAGCAAACATGAAAGCCCAAGCTTCAATTCCAGTTTACACTCAGCCTGGCTGCGAAAAATCAGACAAACTCTTCTCATCTGGATGGCTATTTGCTAAAAAAAAACCCAGGTGTGCAAATCTCCAGACAGAAAGAGGACAGGATCGGGCTCAATAACCGCTGCTGCTAACCAAATGACCCAAAGAAACATTTACCAAGACGATTTGGGAAAACTGGGGGCCCTCGGGATAATAATGAATATCTCCAAGCTATTTACTGCAACAGGACATGCTGCTCTTAAGCACTACCCACCCCCATGGATCCCCCCCCACCCTTTAACAATCACACCCAAAGAATAAAGCTTGTTGTAATCAAACACAAAGCATCATCTTTGCAGAGGGAATTTGCACCAATGCTGGGTGTCCTTGCAGGATAATGGTGTGCGGGAGACGTTACCAGATCTTAATCTCTTTGGGACTTAGAGATTAAAAACAGACAAATTACATTATTACCAATTTCCCTCTCGCTATCTTTGGGTGGGTAAAATGTTAAAACCCAATTTCAAAAACAAAGAAAATTTGGCAGGCTCATAGCCAGCTCACGGATTCACACTGCAGTATAGTGGCAAATGCCCTCCAACACCTCACCCTGCGCGTGAAGTAAACCAGGCAGGGTACTGAACATGAGCAGGGCAAGAAAGGGCAGATCATAGAATCTCTACAATGCAGAAAAAGGCCATTTGGCCCATCGAGTCTGCACCAACTCTGCGAAAGAGTATCCCCACCCAGGGCTTGCCTCCATCCTATCCCCGTAACCCCAAGCATTTCCCATGGCTAATCCGCCTAACCTATACACCTTGGGACAATTTCCCATGGCCAATCCACCTAACCTGCACATCTTTGGACTGTGGGAGGAAACCGGAGCGCCCAGAGGTAACACACGCAGACACAGGGAGAATGTGCAAACTCCACACAGACAGTGACCCAAGCCAGGAATCAAACCCAGGGCCCTGGCACAGGTGAGGCAGCAGTGTTAACCACTGTGCTACCCTATGAGCACATTGTAAACCAACATCCACCATGACATTGGCAGCAAGCTGGCATGTCTGCAGCAAATGGTGATGAGGGACTTCCCAAGCTTGCTCCACCCAGGGGCACAAAGGCAAGTTACCTTCCCTAAAATAACCTGGCTTTCTAGAGTATGTTGCTGGCTGGCAGTGGACAGCAACACTCTGACTTCAAATAGGAGCTGGACCAGATCGTGACTGAGACTGCATAATACAAAAAGTAAATGACTTTATTGAACACCCCGTCCATAGGATCTTCTGAACTAGTTAGAGCACGTTTTTGGGAATTGGTCTGCATTAGAGATGATGTATCGGGGAGGGAGAGCTTAGACTCGATGCTCCAGCTGTCGCGAGTGTGGGGCAGGTAGGATGGAGCTCCTGGTCTATCACCAGAAACTGAACTAGTGTTACACCTACTTGGTTCTATGTCCTGAAGGTTGGTGATCGGAGAACATAACGCTCTAGTTAGTTTGCCAAGAGGATTCACTGGGCAAACCATTACCCCCTTTAAAATTTAGAGAACAATTGTGCAAGTTCATAGAATCCCTACAGTGCAGAAGGAGGCCATTCGGCCCACTGAGTCTGCACCCAGGCCTTATCCCTATCACCCCACATATTTACTTCGCTAATCCCTCTAACCTACAGACACCGGAACACCAAGGGACAATTTAGCATGACCAATCAACCTAACCCACATAGATAAAAACTTATCAAGTGTTTGACCTAGAACACAGTAGATGAGATGGCAACATACCTGGGTGGAGGTAGCACTGGGCGCCTTACACTGAAGCAAAGCCCGTGAGCCTGCTTTGGTCCATGGTACGGATCCTGGCCAAGAATAACCACCTTGACCTGAACACAAAAAAAAAACAAAGCTGCCTTTTACTCCATTATCCTTCTTACTGAATAGTCCCCCTCTGAGCTTTACCAGCGTTTTAACATTTCACACCAGACTGGCGGCTGAATTGAGGATTTTAAAATCTAAAAACAATCCCACACTATTACATTTCAAAATGTTGGCCCACACTAAACCATATTACAGGATCGAATTACAGAGCACACCCCCTCAAAAGGCAAGGTGCACGGCCAGAGAGAGAGAGGTTCAGCCATTAACCCTGATGCCTCATCTTTGTTAGAGGCAACTTAAATGGTGAGAAATGCGGAATAATATATTTTAGGAAGAACAAGGAACGGGAATATAAGGTGAATTGGAAAGATGCTATGAGCGCATTCCTGGAAATGCAATTAGAACTGGTTCTGACAGTACAAACACAGGGATGTTTGATCAGTAAAAAGGCCAGCAGTCACCATAGGGAATGACAAATATACTAATGCCACAAAGTGCCTGATTACAGGAAGGTATTAAAAGCAGAGGGGAATACAGTGTGGATTCACTAGTGACAGGAAGCAATAGTTACGAAGAGAGGCTCAAGATCATGGTATTTGCACAGGGGGAAAAGAGAGAAAAGGAGGGGGAATAAACTGGATATGGTGAAGGGATACAGATTACAGCCTCTGGCTGGGTCAAAAAAGGGTCAGTTTTGAGGGATCATCCATTGTAATTTAATCAAGCGTGGAATTGTTTTTGCCACAGGAAAAGCTGAAGCAGGAAACACTATCTTTCTTAAAAAAATGTTCAAATAGGGGAATCTACAGAACTACTGCGAAGTCGAGCAGTGCCATTAGAATTTGGACTTTCAAAGAATCCATCAGCCAGCTGTTTGTTCAGTAAACTTCCACAATAATGGGTACTGCAACATGGACGGCACAGTGGTTAGCACAGCACCAGGCACCCAGGTTCAATTCCAGCCTCAGGTCACTGTCCGCATGGAGTTTGCACCGTTTCATCCCACATTCCAAAGGTGTGCGGGCTAGGTGGATCGCTAAATTGACCCTAGTGTCAGGGGATTAGCAGTGTAAACATGTGGGGGTGCAGGAGTAGAGCCTGGGTGGGATTGTGGTCGGTGCAGACTCAATGGGCCGAATGGCCTCCTTCTGCACTGCAGGGATTCTATGAAATAGATGTAGAAATCAGCAAGTCTCCAGGTTCAAAGCGTCGTGTTTTATCCAAATTACTTGATCTTAACTGGGGTTCACCCAAGTGCGTGCTGTAACTGTTTCCTTCAAAAAGACATGGAGAGAAAAAATTATTTGGTGAGTCCTGCTCATGTGCGTATGTTTTCATGTTAAAACTCATGATAGACCAGCTCCTGGTGGAGGGGCTAAATGCCCATGTTAAAGGGAAGATTTAAGTCTGCAAAAACTCTCCATGGGAAACATAATACCTCGACACATCATGATGCCTCGTCAAAAGTTACGGAAAACAATGTAATTTTAATTTGGAAATTGAAATCCAGCAAACTGATGAGAAAGCAAAGAAAAAAATTAAACATCGAGAAACTAAAATAGGAACAGAGAAACGCTGCAGCTCAATTCAAAACAAACATGATTTTGGGGGTTAGCAGACGATACCAGAGCTCAGAATCATAGAATCCCTACAGTACAGGAGGCCATTCGACTCATCGAGCCTGTACCGAACACAATCCCACCCGGGCCCTATTCCAGTAACCCCACACATTTACCCTGACACTAAGGGGCAATTTAGCATGGCCAATCAACCTAACCCGCACATCTTGTGGGAGGAAACCCACGCAGACACAGGGAGAACGTGCAGACTCCACACAGACAGTGACCCAAGCCAGGAATTGAACCCTACAGTACGAAACTGCCTCAGCTCCGTGTCACAGATGAGAGAAAGCAACTGGAAATATCTCACTTGCACCACAGGGGGGGGGCAGGGCGGAATAACTCCAGTCAAAACTTTTCAATTGGCTGTAACACACCTGAATCAAAAGTGCCCAAGACTGGGTGTCTCAACAAGTTTACAAGCAAGAGCTCATCAGCCACTTCACTGCTCACTCTCCAACACAAAGGCTGTTCCCATAAGCAGAGAGTCCCCAATAAACCAGAACATGAGTCTTTCGAAAAGCTACAAGATAGCACGCTACCAGGTAAACAATTACCCTTTCATTATCAGTAGGACTGCATGTCCTGTGCTTATCTGTATATGGCAGTAAATGCCACAGAGAAACAGGATTAATTCATAAATTACACTAGTAGAGAAATGCAGGGTGCTGATTATTTGCACCAAGATTAAATGAGTATCTTTGGAACAGATTCTTTACACAAACCGCTACATTTGTGACAGTAAAATGTCTTTCAAAAGGCACAGATTAGATGGACCGAATGGGCTCCTCCTTGACATTATGACTGACCACAAGATTTCATGTAATGTTGGCATTTGCTTGAGCCGTTACTTCTGCCTTTTGCTCAAAACCCAAGCGTTGATTCTAGAAACAGGCACAAGGTTAATTGAGCATACAGTATTGATGGCCGAACAGGTAGGAAGGACCCTTCAGTGATTGCATGCTTCAGCTGGTTACGCTCTCGCTAGAGCCTGCAAACAGACTTGGATAAGACCTCAGTCAACACTTCAGCACAACAGGAATTCTGCACTGTTGGAGGTGTGGTGAATCTGTGAAATTCATCACCACAAAGTCATTGAGGCCAAAACCGTGCGATTTCAAGAAGAAATTAGTTATTGCTCTTGGGGCTAAAGGGATTAAGGGACATGGGGGGGGGGGGGGGGGGGTGTCTCCATATGGCACTGGTTTGAACTCCATGGAGTGAAGTTGAAGCCTCAAGCTTTAGCTCGGAGGGGAGCACACATCTAAATTATGCATCCTCCCTACTTCAGACTTAAACTAAATATTTGCTTCAAAAAGTGCAGATTGACAGTTGACATGGATACATCTTGCTGCTGAAGACATCAAATGCAGAGAGTGCGATTCAGATGGACAACAGCACAGTACTCACATTGTGGATATTACACATCTCCGTCCATGTGAAGACTTCATGAGGTGGTGGGTAAACTGTGTAACGTTTCCTCTCCAACGCTACAAACGCCATCAGCTGCAAACAAAGCAGATTGAAACATTTCAGACAGACACCAAGCAGTGCACTCGGACCCCCCCCCCCCACCCCCCGTCACTCGCCAGCCCACACAGACCCTGTGTTCAAATCCCAGCATGGCAGCTAGTGGAATTTAAATTAATAAATCTGGAATATAAAGTTAGCCTCAATAATGGTGACTCAAACTATCGATTATCTAATGTCCTTTGGGGTAGGAAATCTGCTGGCCTTACCCAGTCTGACCTACATGTGACCCCAGATTCACAGCAATGTAGTTGATCCTTAACTATCCTCTGAAATGGCCAAGTCAGACACTGAGTGCTGGTCCGCCCGAAACTTGCCAATCTTCCAGCGCAAAGAAAGTGCCCACAACTGAACATTGCAGACTGGCACATTCCATGGTCCTGAGGGATGCTCTCAAGCTTGGGGCAGCTACCGCAGAGGCACAAGGGGGAAAAGGCCACCGTTTAAAGACAATCAAGGCAGGCCGAGGGGCCAGTAACTGCAAAAACCCTCGGACTGAGTAACTGTGTGCAACTCTGTAAAAGCAGCACACAGCAACATGTGATGAATGTATATAGTTTAACAAAGGACTCAAAACTGTACTGCAACGTATGTAATGTCTTTGAACTGAGCTCTGTAAAATATTGAAGTTAAGGAAACTGCAAATATGGACACACGTCACTGTTTATAATGATTTGAAATTTATTTTCTGTACTATTTCAGATTTATTCATAAAATATATTTGAAATAAAAATAGCGATGGGCAACAAATGCTGGTCCTTCCAGTAATGCCCCCACCCCAAGAAATAAAATCAACCCAAATTTCTAACTGATCTCTAACAAGCTATTAAAACATTACTTAGCAAGGGGCAGCACAGTGGCAAGCACTGCTGCCTCAGAGCACCAGGGACCCAGATTCAATTCCTGGCTTGGGTCACTGTCTGTGTGGAGATGCCGGCATTGGACTGGGGTAAACACAGTAAGAAGTTTAACAACACCAGGTTAAAGTCCAACAGGTTTATTTGGTAACAAAAGCCACAAGCTTTCGGAACCTTAAGCTACTTCTTCAGGCGAGTGGGAATTCTGTTCACAAACAGGGCATATAAAGACACAAACTCAATTTACAGAATAATGGTTGGAATGCAAATACTTACAGCTAATCAAGTCTTAAAGGTACAAACAATGTGTGTGGAGAGAGCATTAAGACAGGTTAAAGAGATGTGTATTGTCTCCAGACAGGACAGCCAATGCTCTCTCCACACACATTGTTTGTACCTTTAAGACTTGATTAGCTGTAAGTATTCACATTCCAACCATTATTCTGTAAATTGAGTTTGTCTTTTTATATGTCCTGTTTGTGAACAGAATTCCCACTCACCTGAAGGAGCTTAAGGCTCCAAAAGCTTGTGGCTTTTGCTACCAAATAAACCTGTTGGACTTTAACCTGGCGTTGTTAAACTTCTTACTGTGCGGAGTCTGTACAGGTTTCCTCTGTGCGCTCCGGTTTCCTCCCACAGTCCAAAAGATGTGCAGGTTAGGTGAATTGGCCATGGTAAATTGCCCCTCAGTGTACCTGAACAGGCACCGGAGTGTGGCAACTCGGGGATTTTCACAGTAACTTCATTGCAGTGTGAATGTAAGCCTACTAGTGACTAATAAATAAACTTTACTTTAACCCCACTCTAGAAAATACACAAGGCCACAGTTCAGATCAGGAACAATATGGGCCAAATGCAGGCAACTATGACTAGCTTAGGGGTTTAAAAAAAAAGGGTGGCCTGGACAAGTTAGGCGGAAGGGCCTTTTTCATGCTGTAAACCTCTGATTCTATGAAATTGCAACGATTCCAGAAGAAATCTAAAGCTCAAAAACTTAAAATATATAGTGAAAATATCAAATTAAAGCAGAAAACGTTGAAAGGGAGAGACAAAGAGCTACTGCTGGGAGTTGGTGAACTGCCATCGTAAGTGGCAAACGTTAGGAATGCAACAGGTTTTAAACGAGTACAGATTCTGGGAAGAGGAGGCAGGGATGAAATATAAATCTCTGTAGATGTAGCAGTCTACCTTACCTTGATGAAATAAGGCTTGCTGAACTCCATCAGCAGCTCCTTCTTCCAGCTCTCCCCGAAACCCGGGGGCACATTGCGGGCCGCAAGTCTCTGCAGGGCGGCTTGCTTGTTCCTCTCGATGCGGGACAGCTGCTCGGGGCTGAGCGGGGAGCTGGGCTTGAGCGGCGGCGCCTCCTCCTCGCCCTCCAGGCCGGCCCTCAGCTTCTTCACGGGGGTCCTCAAGCCATTGTGCTCCTGCCGGCGGAGGGAGAGGCAGCGGGTTGAGAGGCGGCAGAGACAGGGGCGAAGGAGCAGGTACTGAGTGTACAGGTACATCCCGGACATACACTCACCTGGGAGGGCCAAAACCGCGGGAGATATTGACTAACCCCGCCCCCTCTTGTCGCAATGTTCCATCACAGCCCCGCCCCCTCACTCCCATTGGTTGTTCCCCTCCCAAAAAGTAACTTTCCCGCCAACTCTGAATGTAAGAGGGAAAATATTGTCAATTTTGTCATAGATTTTAACAAAAAATTTCCAGCATTGTTAAGCTTAAGAAAAATGGTACAAATTTAACATCTTCAACTTGAAAAACTACATGTTAACTGAGAGAAACAATACTATAACTGATATCACAACATGAATTTAGTCTGTTCCGGGCAAATTGTAATGTAAAATAAGATTTTACTGTAAAATAATCCATGTCATCTGCAAATCGATTGAATTCACGTTGTAATTACAAGTGTTCTTTAAATAACTTGATAAATTTATTTTCCACTATTAAGAGAAATGGCACAAACCCCAACATTATTCAAAAATCGCAAAAGGAGTGACTGCATGTGTTAAATAATTAAAACAATACACTTGTCCATAACGGAGATCAAGTCTCATGTGTTACAAGTGAGTTTGTGGATAAAATGCAGAAATCTTTTATTGATTTGTAAACTGGCGCACAGTGAGCACCACCGCTTCATTTTAAAACAAGTTGCTATTTTATTCCCCCCCCCCTCCCCTCCCCTCCCCCCCTCACTAGGATTAATTGTAACAGTCGGCTGAAATAAAACACCAAAAGGTGACTGGAAAAAAAATCCGGATGGGGAATTTTTTAAAAAACATGATCAAAGTTACTTAAACCACAAACCACTCCCTCAAAGAAAGTTCAACTTCTTCAAGGGGCAAGAATAGTTAAACAGAAACTCACACTATACAGCCACAAAATATTCCATTTGAAATACACTGAACTCATTCAAAAATTGGCCAGATCCACATTAATCCCGCACTTATTATAAGAACGCTTTTTTCACCTCTTCTTGATTACTTTCCTTCCCATTCTCAATTACTTCGTCTGAGAGTTCAGATGAAGTTCTTTTCTTAGTGGTTGCAGTGAAGTAAGATGCGATGGTTTTCTGCCCGATCATTTTGAGGAACGGTTTCCCACGAAATGAATTAATATTTTCAGAGTTTGGAAAGATGTCTAGTGGATTCAGCAAACACAGACTGGTGTAACACTGGCAGCTTTCTTCCCCTCTGACCAGCGTGTTCCCTTTCGCGCCAGATCCCGACTGAGAGGGCGGGACCACAAGTTGTTAAAAGCAAAAAAAAAACTTTCAGCAAACTTTAAAACTTGCCCGCCCCCAGAAACACTGCTAAAATAGAGCAACCGGGGAAACTCCTGTGAAACAACCCCGATAGAAATAGAAAAGCCACTCAGTTGTATTAAAAAAAACCACACAATTACCGATAATTAAACTATCTCACCAGAAGCAAATATTAACTTCCCTCCTGGGAACATTACATGAAGTAAGAAGTTTAACAACACCAGGTTAAAGTCCAACAGGTTTATTTGTTTACCAAATAAACCTGTTGGACTTTAACCTGGTGTTGTTAAACTTCTTACTGTGTTTACCCCAGTCCAACGCCGGCATCTCCACATCAACATTCCATGAACCCAGAATAAAATAGACCCTCAAGTGAAATGTTTCCAACATTGTTCATTTTTAAGCATTTCTTTTCGTAACAGCCTCAGAGAAATAAACATCTATTTCTTACCAATCGATACTTTAATAATGAAAAAAAACAGTCTGGAGGAATAAAAATACTGCATCTTAATTAATGTCTTTTGGCTAATCATTTATATGTGAGTACAAATAGCATTAATCCGCTTTGCTTAATTAGGTACTGAAGGTGTATGTGTGCCACTCTGGGAGTTTATTAGACAAAGTGCTTCCAGATCTCTCCCCGCCAAAACACATTTTCATTCATTGAGCTCCAGCTTTTTGGCGTGGCTCGGCATTTATTAGGTTAATTTGCAGCAAACCTGCACGTTCATTGGTTGATCCTGGGCACATGTTGCGGTCCCGGAAGTAGGAAGTGATCAGTTTCTGTTTGGAGGTTGTTGTGTTTAGTATTCGCTGGAAGGTGCAACTGATGAATTCTGCTGAGGTGGGGGGATTTGTCTTAACGTGCACATTGACAAATTTGCAATGACTGTAGACTAGTTTTTTTTTCAATACTTTAACAATCAATATTAAGAGCAGGGGTTATTTTCATGGAATCCTACAGTGCAGAAAGAGGCCTTACGACCCCTCGAGTCTGCACCTACCACAATCCCACCCAGGTCCGACCCCCATACATTTACCCTAGCTAGCCCCCCAGACACTAAGGAGTAATTTAGCATAGCCAATCCACCTAACCAGCATATCTTTCAGACTTATCGAATCCTACAGTGCAGAAGGAGGCCATTCGGCCATCGAAGTCTACACCGACCAGAATCCCACCCCTATTTCTGTAACCCCATGTGTTTACCCTAGCTCGTCCCCCTGACAGGGGCAATTTAGCATAGCTAATCCGCAAGTCGTTCAGACTGTGGGAGGAAACCCACGCAGACACAGGGAGAACGTGCAGACTCCACACAGATAGTGACCCAAGCTGGGTATCGAACCCAGGTCCCTGGCACTGTAAGGCAGCAGTGCTAACCTCTGTGCCACTGTGCAGTGGTAGTATAAGGCAGTCTCACATCCACCCCTTTTCAGTTGGGGAGTAACTGTGATTGATGTCCACTAATCCCCACTGGATTAATAGTAAAATAAACAACATACTGTGGATGCTGGAATCTTAAACAAGAACAGAGAATGCTGGAAAAGCTCAGTACATCTGACAGTACCTGTATGCCAGACCTGTTGAGTTTTCCAGCAGCCTTTGTTCTTGTATAAAAATTGGTTTGGGCTGAGCTGATGCCTCCCATAGTTGACCAACTTGGTGAGTGTAGATGATGGGCACTATGCCACTTAAGGTATCATGATGGGTGTAGTGGGCAGTAAAACAGCAAATGGATTTTAACATGGAGCAGTGTGAGGTACTGCATTTAGTGAGGTCAAACAGTTGTAGAGAATACACATTAAATGGGAATATACTAAGGGGGGGTAGATGAAGTGAGAGATCTTGGTGTACAAATACAGATCCCTAAAGGCAGCAGCTCTGGTAGACTAGGTTGTAAAGAAGACACATTGGTAGAGGAATAGAATATAAAAGTAGGGATACAATGTTGGAACTGCAAAAAACAAACTGGTGAGGCCACAACTGGAATATTGTATGCAGTTCTGGTCACCACATTACAGGAAGGAGGTAATTGCTTTGGAGAGAGTGCAGAGGAGGTTTACAAGAACGTTGCCAGAGCTGAAGAATTGTAGCTCTGAGGAGAGATTGGATAGGTTGGGGTCATTTTCCTTGGAGCAAAGAAAGCTGAGGGCTGACTTGAGAGAGGTGTCCAAAACTACAAGGGGAAGAGATAGAGTGGACAGGATTAAATTGTTTCCCTTGGTGGAGAATTCTGGAACCAGGGGACATAGATTCAAGGTAAGTGGCGGAATGTAGAGGGGACATGAGGAAGAACCTTTTTATGCAGAGGGTCGCGGGTGTCTGGGATTCGCTGCCTGAGTTGGTGGTGGAGGCAGAGACCCTAAACTCTGTTTAAAAAGTACCTGGATCTGCACCTTAAGTGTTGTAAGCCAATCAGGGCTATGGGCCGGGTGCAGGGAGGTGGGATTTTTTTTATTCATTCGTGGGACATGGGCGTTGCTGGCTGGCCAGCATTTCTTGCCCATCCCTAGTTGCCCGAGGGCAGTTGAGAATCAACCACATTGCTGTGGCTCTGGAGTCACATGTAGGCCAGGCTGGGTAAGGAAGGCAGATTTCCTTCCCTAAAAGACATTAGTGAACCAGATGGATTTTTCCGACAATCGACAGTGGTTCATGGTCATCAACAGATTCTTAATTCCAGATATTTTTTATTGAATTCAAATTCCACCAACTGCCATGGTGAGCTTCGAACCCGGGTCTCCAGAACATTAGTTGAGTTTCTGGATTAATAGTCTGGCAATAATACCACTAGGCCATCGCCTCCCCCTAAAGAAAGAGGACCTGGGTGTCCTTGGGCTGGCATGGACAAGATGGGCTAAATGGCTTCCTTCTGTGCTGTAGCCTTTCTATAGTTCAGGAGGTAGCATTGGATAACAAACAAAGCCAGGCACAGTGTTGACGTGGGATAGACTATAGTCAGGCATGTTTATAATGTGCATATGCTGTCTTCCAAACAGATTGCTGCCGAAGGTAACTTAATCTCCACACCACAATGCAACCCAGTGTATTGTGTGTGACCAGAAGCTGCGATGGACAAGTTTGTGATTAAGCAATCAAAGAACTCTGACAATCGCACATTAGAACAGTGTGAGATAAAACGCCGCGTGGACAACAACGCGGTGGATTTGAACGATGAGAGTCCGAGGAAGAAACTGAAGAGCAGAGCTGGAGGAGGTGAAGAAACAGACCTGCCGCCTCTCTCATCTGAGCCGGAATCAGCGAGAGATGTTAAATATTTCTGGGAGCGGCTGAGAGCTGAGGGACTGAACTGTGATTATACCAAAATATTCAGCAAACCTGAGGCGGATGATATATTCCTGCAGTTGGAGAATGTGCTGGAGTATTTTTCAGGTACAATGTAGTGGGAAAACATCTTTTCCCCAAAAACATACTTGATTTGTAAAAGTACATTTTAAATTGAATATTACAGAAAGTGCACTAAAATTCAACTTGCCACCATACAGCTTGTTCCACTCTTGAGGTGGCTCAATATAATTTAAGCTCTTGATATTTGCAACCTATATTCCAGGTCAGGAATACCACCCATGGGTTATATACAGAGTCCAACCCCTGAGTGTACTACGTCTTAGACAGCGATCTAATGGGAAAAGACAAGGTAGATAAAGACAAACTATTTCCCCGGTTGGAAATTCTAGAACTAGGGGGGCTAGTCTAAAAATTAGGGCAAGACCATTCAGGAGAGATGTTAGGGAATGCTTCTACACAAAGGGTGGTGGAGGTTTGGAACTCTCTTCCGCAAACGGCAGTTGATGCGAAATCAGTAGCTGATTTTAAATCTGAGATAGATAAAGTTTGTTAAGCTAAGGGATATGGGCCAAGGGCAGGCATATGGAGTTAGGCCACAGACCAGCTAGCACAGAGGCTAGCATTGCTGCCTCACAGTGCCAGGGGCCCGGTTCGATTCTCGGCTTGGGTCACTGTCTGTGCGGAGTCTGCACATTCTCTGCGTGGGTTTCCTCCGGGTGCTCCGGTTTCCTCCGACAGTCCAAAGATGTGCAGGTTAGGTGGATTAGCCATGCTAAATTGCCCCTTAGTGTCCAAAGATGTGCAGGTTAGGTGGACTGGCCATGACAAATTGCCTCTTAGTGTCCAAAGATGTGCAGGTTAAGTGGATTGACCATGGTAAAATGCCCCTTAGTGTCCAAAGATGTGTAAGTTAGGGGGTTAGTGGGGTTACAGTGATAGGGTGGGGGGTGGTCCTGGATAAGATGCTCTGTTGGAGGGTCGGTGCAGACGTAATGGGCCGAATGGCCGCCTTCTGCACTGTAGGGATTCTATGATTCTGTGAGCTCTCACTGAATGGCCTACTCTGGTCCCTATGACCTTTCCCCATTGCATCCCTGTGTTCTGCAAGCTTTAACACATCCCTCAGCACGTAGTCCTAGACTTTGAAATGTGCCAGTCTGCAACGCTGAGTCTTGGCCAATTCTTTGCATTGGAAGAGCAGCAGGTTTCGCGCAGATCGAAGAGCGTTGCTCACCGAGTTGGTGATCCTCCAGCAGCAGGTGATGTTTGTGTCAGTGTGCGTCCCTGGGAACAGCCCGTAGAGCGCGGAGTTCAGCACACAACTCCTCGGGATGAACCCCGACAAAAGCCAGTGCGTCTCTCACCAGACATTCTTTGCAAAAGCAGGTTGCAGACGAAGGTGGAAACTGGTCATTCCTCCCCTTCCCCCACCACTTACAGCCACCTCGACAGCAATGTTTGGAGGGATGAGATTCCGAATGTGTAGGACCCGATGGGGAGGGCCTTTCTCACCAGCTACAGCCTGTTTGAAAATTCTGCTGATGAGGCGTTCTGCCAAATGAATGTGACAACCTGCCCAGGGAACCGTCCCAACACGCTGACCATTCTTTTTCCCCCACCGAACCCCTAGGACGTGCGGACCACTGCCTGATATAGAGGGAAGAAGTTGCAAAATAAAACCATTCAAACAAAAATGTAAACTCTGCCGTTGCCTCACTGGCTGGCTCCCTCACTGCTGTCGTTTCAAAGAACAAAGAAAATTACAGCACAGGAACAGCCTCTCCAAGCCTGCACCGACCTTGCTGCCCAACTGAACTAAAACCCACTGGGCAGGGCAGTCAACCACATTGCTGTGGCTCTGCAGTCACATGTAGGTCAGACCAAGTTAGGATGGCAGATTTCCTACCCTAAAGGATATTAGTGAACCAGATGGGTTTTTCCTGACAATCGACAATGGTTTTGTGGTCAGCAGTAGATTCTTAATTCCAGATATTTTTTATTGAATTCAAATTCCACCATCTGCTGTGGTGGGATTCGAACCCGGGTCTCCAGAACATTAGCTGAGTTTCTGGATTAATAGTCTCGCGATAATACCACTAGGCCATCGCCTCCCAATTGTTTCTGACATCACTCCAGGCTTTCCTCCTCCAGTGCTCTTTCTTGTTCTGTCGGACAGCTTCCTGCTTTGAATGCATCGTGTTAAACACCAGAGTGTGCGCACACTCAGTGGTAACAATACAGGATCAGGCCTTTGTTGAGACAACACATTTCACCATTGAAGTCTGAGTAAATGTTATATACATTGGTTCATTCACAGCTCCTTTAGCAATTCTGCTTTTGATTGCAACATTCCATGCATACCACCAATAAATCGTCATTTAACAAAGATACAAACAGGTGACGGCAAAATAACACAAATTCTGTAAATGCACTTACCCCCCTCTCAATCCCCTTTAATCATTCTGTTACCATAGTTGTGTTGCATTCTCAAACTCTTCCCTCATTTAGAAACAACTGATCACATAAATGGATGAGTGAATGTCACACATTTTGGCCTCTTTGAAATAACCTTATCTTATAGGCTTGCTTAAAAGATGCATCCACGGTCAGTAGAAAGCTGGTTTTAACCTCATGGTGTGCCCAGGATGTCTGTAAGAGGCTCTCGTTCACTACGTCCATACAGTGTGAAGAGGAATTTCCAGCTATCAGTCCTTTGATTCCCTTGTCTCACTCTCTCAATTGGGAGTAATATTTCAGATTTGCCATTTCCATTTTTATTAACCTGATGAGGTCATCTTCAAAGCCCTTTGAGGTTTGAAAAGCTTGATCAACTTCTAAGGTGACTGTTTTGTGTATCAGTGACTTGATCTCTTGAGGAAAGGTCAAGGCAGTTGAGTCCCTTTCCTTTGGAAAGGGAAGTTGGAGCTGATTAAATTGCAATTCTCCGCATTAGGAAGCTGGCCAGGTCGGGTAAATACTGTGATCTCTGTCTTTACTCAAACTCCTTTTCTGAATTTTTTTGTTTCTCCAAGGCGAACAGACCAGAGTACAGGTGTTTGGGAAATGGCACGATATTCCACGCAAACAGGTGACCTATGGCGACCTTGGTCTGACCTACACGTATTCGGGGGTGACCCTGGCCCCTAAGCCTTGGCTTCCCGTACTGGAGATGATAAGAGACAGAGTCACACAGGCCACAGGACACACGTTCAACTTTGTGCTGATCAACAGGTGAACAAGCAAAGATGGAGGGGAGGGAGTGGGGGGTGGGCAGGGTGATGAAGGTAATGTTCTGAAATGCTTTGAAAAGACATAGAAAATGGGTGCAGGAGTAGGCCTTTCGGCCCTTCGAGCCTACACCACCATTCAATATTATCATGGCTGATCATGCAGTTTCAGTAACCCCCTCCCGCTTTCTCTCCATACCCCTTGATCTCTTCAGGGCCACGTCCAGATCCTCCTTGAACATATCTAACAAATTGGCCCCAACAGCTTTCAGTGGTAGAGAATTCTACAGGTTCACAACTCTCTGAGTGAAGAAGTTCTTCCTCATCTTAGTCCTGAATGGCTTACCTCTTATTCTTAGACTGTGACCCCTGGTTTTGGACTTCCCCCAACATTGAACATTCTTCCCGCATCGAGCCTGTCCAGTCCCATCAGGATTTTATATGTTTCTGTGCGATCACCTCTCATTCTTCTAAATTCCAGTGGGTACAAGCCCAGTCGATCTAGTTCCTCTTTATAGGTGATTCCTGCCATTCCAGGAATCAGTCTGCTGAACCTTCGCTGGACTCCCTCAGTAACAAGAATGTCCTTCCTTAAGATTGATTGCTTGCAGCAAGTTGAGGCAGAAGGGCGGGTGGCCTTCCCTGCTCAGGTACTGACCATCTCAAGGCTGGGCACTTTTCTATGAGGTGGGGCAGTATTTGATCAGTAGAGTTGTATTTATATAATGCTTCTCGTGACCTCAGGGTGTCTCGAGATGCTTCACAGCCAATGAAATACATTTGAAAATGTTGTCTTTATTGTAATGTAGAAAATGCAGCAGCCAGTTTGTGCACAGCAAGCTCCCACACACAGCAAGGTGACAATGACCAGATAATCTGCTTTCCTGATGTTGATTGAGGATAAATATTGGTCAGAATTTCCCTGGCGTTCTTCTAAATAGTGTTGTGCAATTTATTATGCATCGGAGGCGCTTCAGGGGAGGTTTACTAGATTGATACCTGGAGTGAGGGGGTTGTCTTATGAGAATAGGTTGGAAAGGCTGGGCTTGTTTCCACTAGATTTTAGACGAGTGAAGGGATGATTTGATTGAAGTCTATAAGATCCTGAACGGTATAGACAAGGTGACATTAAGGTACTGAGAGAACCACCAGCATTAAGTTAAATGTCCATTAAAACATACTTATGAGCTAATAAGAAAGCCGCTTACACGCATGAGATGCAGTAAGAGATTTAAACAAATGATTATGATTTTAAACCACATATGCTGATATTTTGAATGTATTAATGTATTTTTTAAGAACCATTGTTCACTTTAAACAAAGGCAGTTTGCTGCAAAGCATCATGGTAAAGGGCGTTGGGGCAAAGCCATATTCTAAGAGAATGTACAAGTTTTATCAATAGAGTTTCAGATGGAAAGAACATTTAGAACACTTAATCATATTTCATGGATAGGGTTTATTCACTGTCCAGATAATATAGATGAATGCCCAGACGTAGAATCATGTGTTAATCTGGTTTGGCAGTGACCTATAAGGGAACTCATGGGAACGTTCATTTGAACTTTGGGCTAGCGTATGAGGTTACTAGGCAACACGGGAAGTGGGGTCAGCCAAGAAAGGAGTTAGCCTCTGGATTCTACAGACTAGGGGCGGCATGGTAGCACAGTGGTTAGCACTGCTGCTTCACAGCTCCAGGGACCTGGGTTCGATTCCCGGCTTGGGTCACTGTCTGTGTGGAGTTTGCACATTCTCCTCGTGTCTGCGTGGGTTTCCTCCGGGTGCTCCGGTTTCCTCCCACAGTCCAAAGATGTGCGGGTTAGGTTGATTGGCCATGTTAAAAAATTGCCCCTTAGTGTCCTGGGATGCATAGATTAGAGGGATTAGTGGGTAAAATATGTAGGGATATGGGGGTAGAGCCTGGGTGGGATTGTGGTCGGTGCAGACTCGATGGGCCGAATGGCCTCTTTCTGTACTGTAGGGTTCCTATGATTCTATGACTAGTAAAATGCTGTTATGCCAGAAGGTAAGGTGCGATTGGCTAAGGTATATGACAGGTATTATTGTTGATGTGTGTGTATTGAAGATGATCGATTTAAAGCTAATGAAGGGCGGGAGTAATTGGTAACCTATAATTGATCTGATTTGAATTGTACACATCAGATTTCATTGGAGAGGTCGAGCTGCCCTGAGCCTTTGGTGATTTCTCCTAGTGGCTGCTGGTTAAATAGAAGTTACGTCTTTAGCTGAGACAGTGGCTTTGTGAGCCTTGTATTGTCTGGAACCCCACCAACAGATGAGTTTTTTTCTGTCTCAGGGTTGTGCAACTTTGGAACTCTCTGCCCCAGAAGGTCAGAGTCTTTTCATTTAGCTACAGTACTGGTGCCTTGCGCTCTAGTTGTCTATGTAACCCAACCCACCATCCTGACTTGGAAATATATCGCTGTTTCTTCACTGTCACTGGGTCAAAATCCTGGAACTCCCTTCCTAACAGCACTATGGGTGTGTCTACATCACACAGATTGCAGCGGTTCAAGAAGGCAACTCACCACCACCTTCCCAAGGTCAGTAATAAATGCTGGACTAGCCAACGATACCCACATCCCATTATTGATTTTTTTAAAAAGTACACAGCACCAGTGGGAAACAAATGCAGAAAATCTCAGTGGGTCTGACAGCATCTGTGGAGAGAGAACGTATGTTTTGAGTCTGGATGACCCTTCGTCAGAGTCTTTGTCACTTCCAGTGGGAAGTGTTGCGCTAAGAGGTAACAGCACCGACAGAGCAGAAAATGGAAGAGCATTCACAAGTTTGACGTCTCTCTCACCCTCAGATATTCAGAGTATGATTCTGTCAGGCTGTTGCTTGACTAATCTGAGACAGTGCCCCCAAATTTGGCACAAGCCCCCAGATATTAGCAGGGTTTCTGTTTGGAGAATTCATAGAATCCTACAGTGCAGAAGGAGGCCATTTGGCCCATCGAGTCTGTACCGACCACAATCCCACCCAGGCTCTATTCCCCATACATTTACCCTAGCTAGTCCCCCTGACATTAAGGGGAAATTTAGCATGGCCAATCCACCTAACCTGCACATCTTTGGAGTGTGGGAGGAAACCGGAGCACCCGGAGGAAACCCATGCAGACACGGGAAGAACCCGCAAACTCCAAACAGACAGTGACCCATGCCGGGAATCGAACCCGGGTCCCTGGCACTGTGAGGCAGCAGTGCAAACCACTGTGCCACTGTGCCGTCACATGGACTTAGTTGGATTTTCCAGGGTTGACAGGGCTGAGTTTGTTTAAGTCAGCGGGTGGTCTGACCAGTTTATAGACTTTCTGGCAGTTTGATAAAACTGAGTGACCCATTTAAGAGCCAGCCACATTGCTGTAGGCCTGGACCAGGTGAAGATGCAGATTTCCTTCCCTTAAAGGGCATTAGTAAACCAGATAAATCTTTGAAATTCAACAATGGTTTCCTGGTCAGTGATCGACTTTCCATTCCAGATTTTTAATTAATTGAATTCAAATTCCACCATCTGCCACACTGGGATTCGAACCAAATTCCCAGAGTATTACCGTGTCTCTGGATTTCTAGCCCAATGACAATACCCACATGACTTCAATTCTGAAATTGTCATGTTGGACTCGAAACTTTACTTCTGTTTCTCCCTCCACAGATGCCACCAAATCTGGATGGAATGGTGGCACAGTGGTTAGCACTGCTGCCTCACAGCGCCAAGGACCCGGGTTCGATTCCCGCCATGGGTCACTGCCTGTGTGGAGTCTGCACGTTCTCCCCGTGTCTGCGTGGGTTTCCTCTGGGTGCTCTGGTTTCCTCCCACAGTCCGAAAGACGTGCTGGTTAGGTGCACTGGCTATGTTAAATTCTCCCTCAGTGTACCCGAACAGGAGCCAGAGTGTGGCAGCTAGGAGATTTTCACATTAACTTCATTGCATTTTTAATGTAAGCCTACTGTGACACCAATAAACAAACTTAAACAGATCTGTTGAGTTTTTCCCGCCCTATTTGTAGAACAGGAGAAACTTGGGTTCCATCTTTTGACTTATATAGTCAGCTGATTTCAGCCATGGGACAGTAGAAAGGCTTACCCAGCTCCTTGAGCTTAGCGGAGGCTTAAACAATCCAGGGTGTTCACTCCTGTGTGATCCCTGAAGGAAGTGCATGTGTGCACCCACTCCCCTCCCCCAAGGATCTTTTCCCCAACTCTCCTATTTTTCATTTCTCGTGCATTCGCAGCAATCATTACTGGATGAGCATAAATTTCCTCCAACTTAATATTGGGATGACTTGAGGCCCTATCCTTCTGTTCCTGAGCCACTGACTCCAATGCCCTCAGCAACTCGAGACTGGGCCAGACTATGGGCAGGATTGTACGGGCCTCGCTTGTCCCAAAACCGTAAAATCAAGCCTGAGGTAAATGGACCTTTCCGTTGTCTGCCCTTCGCCCGCTTCGATTCCCGTGGCGAGTGGGGCAGTAAAATTCCAGCCAATACGTGAGTTTGGTGTTGCATTCGATCTGGAGATGAGCTTCCAACCACAATTCTGCGCACTTCCCTTGTAACATTGCCCAACTCCAGTCCTGCCTCAGCTCATCTGCTGCTGAAACCCTCATCCATGTCTTTGTTCCCTCTAGAGCTGACTACTTAAACACCTCCCTGTCTCCGATATCCCACCCTACCTAAGCATCAGCTCATCTAGAGCTCTGCTGCCCACGTCTTGACTCACATCAAGCCTGCTTACCTGTTGTCCTTGTGCTCACCGATCTAGGTTAGCTACTGATCCGGCAATGCTTCTGTTTTAATATTCCAATCCTGTCCTATAACCGCACTCCTACAATTCTGTCCAATTTCTTTGAATTGTTTCTGGGATTTGAACATTGCCAGCAAGGCGAACATTTATTGCTCGTCCCTAATTGCCCTCATGAGGTGGTGAGCCGCCACCTTGAATCGCTGCAGCCCACGTGTAGATACAACCACAGTGCTATTGGGGAGGGAGTCCTAGATGTTTGGCCTAGCGACAGCGAAGAAATGGCGATATTTCCACATCAGGATGGTGAGTGGCCTGGAGGGGAACATGCAGCTGGTGCTGTTCCTATTCATCTGTTGCTATTGTTCTTCTAGGTGGTAGAGTTTTGGAAGGTACTGTTAAAGGAACCATGATGTTTTCTGTAGATGATACACACTGCTGTCAGTGGTGGAGCGGGTGCCAACCGCAGGCTGCTTTGTTCTGGATATAATCAAGCTTCCTATGTCGATCATTATTCCATCCAGGCAAGTGGAGTGTATTCCCTCACACTACTGACCTGTGCCTTGTCAATGGTGGCCCGGCTTTGGGGAGTCTCTGCACAGATAGTGACCCAAGCCGGGAATCGAACCCGGGTCCCTGGCAGTGAGGCAGCAGCGCTAACTACTGTGCTGCCAAGCTGCCCTGCACTGTATAATATCAAGTTGGTCTGGATTGGGCTCAGCTCCCATGGTTCCATTACCATTTGACCACCATTGTGAAGGATTGCCCTCTGAAAACTTACCAATTGGATGAGATATCAAAGGTATATAATGAGTATCAACAGAAGGTGCTGGATAAACTCAGCAGGTCCGGCAGCATCTGTGGAGAGCGAAACACCGTTAGCTTTGAATCCATTGAAGCTTCCACATAAGAAGCATTTCCAATGGCAGCATGGTAGCACAGTGGTTAGCGCGGCTGCCTCACAGCACCAGGGTTCATTTGCGGCTTGGGTGACTGTGCAGAGTTTGCACATTCTCCCTGTGTCTGTGTGTGTTTCCTTTGAGTGCTCCGCTTTCCTCCCACACTCCAAAGATGTGCGGGTTAGTTGGGTTGGCCAAGTTAAATTGCCCCTTAGCATCGGGGGATTAGCAGAATAAATACATGGGGTTATGGGGGATAGGGCCTGCGTGCGATTGTTGTCATGTCAGTGCAGACTCGATGGGCTGAGTGGTCTCCTTCTGCACTGTAGGAATTCTATGGACTAAAAGGAATATGAAACAGGCGTTGCAATTTTAACCCTGGTTAGTGGTTGTATCGTAATCCAGCCACTGGCAGATGCAAGTACGTAACCCTCAGACTAATCCTCAATCCTTCACCCGCAGGTACAAAGATGGAAGTGATCATATCGGGGAGCACCGTGACGATGAGAAGGAACTGGAGCCTCTCAGCCCTATTGCGTCCGTTTCCTTTGGTGCCTGCAGGGACTTCATTTTCCGCCATCGCGACTCACGGGGGAGAGGTGCGACACGTCACCTGGAACCGGTGAAGCTGCTTCTTGGGCATGGCAGCCTGCTGATGATGAACTACCCGACAAACATCTACTGGTACCACAGCCTGCCGGTCCGCAAGAAAGTGCTCGTCCCCAGGGTCAACCTGACTTTCCGCAAGATTTTGCTTTCACCCAAGAATTGATATCTCCCCCTGCCCCAGTCGTCTTGTGTTCCATTTCCGAATGTTCTCCATTTCTGTTGAAGCTGCTGGATTTGGGTTTACTGCCACCAGTAGCCCTTGGCCCATCACTCTGGTTGATGTCTGCCCCCTCGGGTGGATGTACAAGATCTCATGGTACTATTTTGAAGAGCAACTGTAGGGTGATTTCCCCACCCCTTCCCGTGTTTCCATCCCTATTTAATCCTTCAATCAACATAACCAAACTAGCTTGGTTGGTTTGCCGTCACATTGCTGTCAGTGGGATCTTGCCGTGTGCAAATTGGCTGCAACCTTTCCTGCAGTGGGTAGGCACCTAGTCGCAGTAGTCCCGAAAGGAGCTACATATTTCTGCAAAGCTTTTCAGCCTTGGTAATTAACCACCAGTAATGTCATGATGGAGAGTTTCACAACTCCGTCAGGCCTGTCATCCCCAACATTTCATGTACCTTACGGCAGGAGAGACTGTAAGTGGTATTGAGTGAGGACATTTGCCTGATTTTTATGCCTAGCTCCTTAATCCTAGCCCAGATACACAGAAACTGATGGTCGTATCCCACGTGCTGGCACAGCTGATCCAGTAAAGATCAAGCTGAGGACAGTTTGGATTCAGAAGATCGAATCTACTGGGTGGGGGATCAGTTTTTAAAATCAATAAAAGTTGCATTATGGAATTCAAATATGAATCTGGTCTCTTTACTGATAGATCGTTCTTGAACTGAAATTATGATGGTAATGCAGCCTTGACCTTAGATTTCATAGGATTTCCTCCTGGTTGTAACTGGCCTTTTGCTTGGGTAAGTTTCTTTTTCTAAATTCATTTACAGGATGTAAGCGTTTATTGTGCATCGCTAATTGCCCTGGACAAGGTGGTGGTGAGTTGCCTTCTTAAACCACTGCAGTCCATGTGGTGTGGGCACACCCATAGTGCTGTTAGGGAGGGAGTTCCAGGATCTTGACCCAGTGACAGTGAAGGAATGGTGATATATCACCATTGCACAACTCAGCATTGAGATTGCAGATTCCAGACTGTATGCCTCAGCCGCTCAAACATTAAATCTAAGCCCCTAACGGAACATTCTTGTATTGAGGAAATGAAACTAAAATGGTCTCTGGGTCAGAGGTTGGCTAGCTCAGACAAAGATGAGGAGAAATTTCTTCCCTGTACATTTTTTGGAATTCTCTACCCTGAGAGTCTTTATATGGGAGTAGTGTGACTTTAGTGGTAGTTGTCAGTGCAGACTCAATGGGCCAAAGGGCCTTTTCTGAACTTGTACGTCTTGGAGATGGTTGGTCAGTGAATATATTCAAGGGTCAGATCAGTAAGATTTTCAGGACTATATAGGGAGTAGGTACAGGGCTGAAAGTGGAGTTAAGATAAAAGGTTAGCTATGATTCCATTGAATGACAGAGCAAGCATAATTGGTTTAATCCTGCTCCTAGTTCTTATGTTCTTGAGTATGAGACTACAGCCCACAGTACAGGAGACCATCATGGTTAAACAGTAAAAGGTGAGGTGATTCAAGAGGAGTGACTAAGTAACATTCAGTCTGGAAAATGTAATCCCAGGAAGAGAAAGCTCCATAACTCTGCAGTCCTGGAGAATGAGTTGGAGCAGGACACGGTGTTATAAGTCTTGAGTTTGAACACAGTGAGGAGTTTAGGAGGCACATGAAGGCAAAGTTCAGAAGCATTGGTAATATCAAAACCACAGTGCAGATTTCTTGTTAGCCCAAAGAAAATTTTATTACTTTTCTGTCTGACAAATTAATTAAAACATTTGGAAAATACTTTCTGCTGCAACCATTTCATTCATATATACATATACACACATGTACAATTAGTGAGTTAGTGCAAAAATTGCTTTCGTTTCTTACAGTTTCTTGTTTATACAATCAGGACTTCACATTATTTTCTCACAAAAATATTAAAAATCAAACATTTGAAGTTTCCCACTTTCTCCACCTCGCACATTGGCACAACAGACACACGGCCTTTCAGGGTGATTAACTGGTACAACAACAGTTAAAGCAGGGCTTGACACTGAAGAATGCCTAGTCAGGTTAACTGCTGATTGGACGCACATAGCATTTGAGACACTTGCCTTAAAATGCGGCCATTCTCACCTCTGTGTGTATACCTGCTGCGCCCCGGACTCCTCCGTCACTGCCCTTCGATACCCTCTGTGGGACAGCACTGATCTTACAATGAGTGCTTCAGGGGCAGGGCTGTTGCCCCCAATGAGGAGCCCATACTCAACAAACCCCGGCTCCCCAGGAATCACAACCACAGTTTCTGCTGGCTTCAGCAGGTCAGTCTTACTCCTCCCCCCATCCAGTGGACATGCAATAACAGTACAAAATAAAGCAGATTTTGTCAACATACAAAAAAACTAAGGGCACTTTGAGGAGTCCCCACCCTCCATTCAACACAGAAACAGCTACAGCACATGATCTAGAATCCAAGTCTTTGGGATAAACACAAACTCTGCTCAGGGATAGCAGAACAGGGCTGGGATTTCTGGATACTGTCATGTATTCAACAAATGTGGAAACGGTAACACCTTAGATAAGCCATTAACAAATGAAATCAGGAAGCACCTTTTCCTACCAAAAGAGAAAATGCTGGAAAATCTCAGCAGGTCTGGCAGCATCTGTAAGGAGAGAAAAGAGCTGACGTTTCGAGTCCAAATGACCCTTTGTCAAAGCTTTGGATGAACTGTGTGGAGCTTTGACAAAGGGTCGTCTGGACTCGAAACGTCGGCTCTTTTCTCTCCTTCCAGATGCTGCCAGACCTGCTGAGATTTTCCAGCGTTTTCTCTTTTGGGTTCAGGTTCCAGCATCCGCAGTAATTTGCTTTTACCTAGCACTATCTCCTACTCAGGGTAGCGGAAATCTGGAACTCTCCCTCCCAGGAAGGCTGGTGGGATCATTTGGAGCTTTCAAGACTGACAGTGATAAGATTTTTGTTCATTGAGGTTCGCAAAGATTATCAAAAGAACCAACGTAGATACAGATCAGCCATGTTCTAACCGAATGGCGCGGAACATGCTCAAGGGGCTGAATGGCCTGTTGCTGTTCTTTTGTGACAGGATTAAGGCAGTCAGAAAGCCGTAGCATTGAATTAAAGTACAAATGGACTGGAACCAGCCAGCTGGACTTTAGTCTTTTCCAGCCTAGATCACACCACATTCAGACAATAGGCACCGGTCACCCTCACTACTTACATATCTAATTAAAAGTTTCAATAAATTATAGCAGGAATGAAAATGGTCAAAATATTGACAAGATTGGTACACAGATTGTACATCAACACCATTCAACCATGTGAAGATTTACTCCTCCCCCACCCCAAAATTTCCTCCCCTCTTGTTTCCACTGTGTTTAATTCTGGGACAAGGTTTCAACAGAGGTGCAACCACCAATAAGGAACAAGAGGACATGGGGGACAATCCTAGGATTTTGACAGGATAACAAGAAGGGAACACAGTTATTGCAAAATCACATCGAGTGGCTGCAGGTCTCATGATCAGACTGAATGTCACTGCCAAGCCTGATCCAGTCATCACCCTAATGTCCGCACGCAGGAATCTATTGGCAGAGGGTATGGGGGAGAAGTCACTGGGTAACAATCAGCAGCAGGAATCTTGCCTCATGGACACAGAGGCTAACTTGGTCCAGTCATTGCAGGGCTTTCCTGGTGTTTGTGGTGCAGACACACTGGATCTGTCAACTGAGCCGTGCAGAGAGCACCTTTTGAACTTACTCCAATCCTGTGTGGAGTAAGTGCCCATAGCTTTATCCATTCGCACATCACAAAACACCCCAGGAGTTACTGAGACTGAAATGGAGTGATGGTTTAGGTGAGGGAACCTCATGCGAATACTGAACTTATACTTGCATCATACAGTGATTAAATAATCAAGCTTAAGGTAGTGTAAATATTGTGCGTGGCAAAACAGAGAAAAACTCACCTGAACAAACACCCATTCAACCTGAAGCCTTCCACTGCTACTGCCTGTGACACTGTTGTATTGTACACCATGTCCCAGCACAGCTGCCAGTTTCAGGCCCAGCGTGATTGAACTTCAGCTCACACACCATGAAATGAGAGTGTTTAGGGAGTACAGTACAGGTTCCCTGACACCCTCTTCCCCTGAATGGTAACGGCAGTACTGTTTAACAACACCCCCCCCACCCCACCAATTTTCCAGACTATTCTAAAAAGTGTCAACTCCCACTAATATTGAGTATTTCAGGCAGTGGGGAGCTGTTCAACCAGGAATGGCATCAAGATCAATTTCTGGTTCTTAACAAATGTACACGCAGCCCACTATGTCCACAACCCACTGAACGCGCATACATGTAGTTGTAGGAGTGAACAGGGGCTGAAACTCTGGATAATTTTCTCCCTTCTCGATGGAAACTCAGTCAAACTGTGCTCTTGTGCTGTCAGAAGGCAGCTAATTTAGCACAGAGCAGCAAGGGCATGCGACCTGCTTGGCTCAGCACACCACCATGCAGTCAGTGCCTTTGCCCACCAGCGCTCTGGAAGGAGAAATCACAAAATAAAACAACAGAGCAGTGCATAGCTTCACTCGAGGTTATGAACGGACAATGTGCATGTTGAACAGTCTCCCAGGAGAAAGGATTCAGAGGTGACAATGAAGCGGGTACATGGGAGCACACAGCAAATTCGTACAAAAAAATAAAAATAACAAAATCTGAAACGAAACAAGACGTTCAGCAAAAAGAGCACATTCTCCACAGCTCCTGAACATTACCACAGTGTTGAATAAGACTGGGTACCAATACAAAGCAACCCATGGATGAAGGAAAGTTTAAAAAGGACACTGGCTGGCTGTCGCTCTAACCTACGCAAGCATTCTCACTGCCACCAGGCAGTGAATGATTCATGTGTCTTCTGAGTGAAGAATGGGGTTCAATGCTGGAAGGTTAAAAGAACTGGGTGGATTACTGGTTTAACTCTTCCCCATTCTAACTCAGGGGTAGTGAGGCCAATTGTCGGCTAGTCAAAATCAGACGTCAAACTTGGGTGTCCGGACTCAAGACGCTTAGCAATTTCGGTCTCTCTGAGTCTGACAGGGCTGAGACCCTAATTTAAAAAACCACCAAGGTTAATTTAGTTCTATATTTGATTGTTTCAGGTTGGCAGATCACAGCAACTACAATAAAGGACTTGCTTCTTGTCATTTTGTTCAGGCACTCCACACAATCAGAAAATCAAGTCTGACTCTAAACACTCATCCCCACTAGTGAGGATTCACAGTTACTAGCACGATTCCACTCTCTGGAAATCACTTTCACTGTTATGTTCAGGGATTGTGTCAGCGTTCCTCCAGTTACATTTCATGGCAGTGAAAGTAACACATCGGTTCACACGATCTGTCATGTTCTTCAACCTATTTCCTCTCTCTCTGAAGGTGTCAGCTCTTGCTGAGACAAGGTCCCCTAGGCACTGGTGATCCTATCATACCACACCTGAGCCCAACTCTAAATAGCAAGTCTGATTCGGTCATCTGACTGGGTTAGGGGCACCCACGGTCTAAGTCCTAACCCAACAGCTTCTCAACCCGGCGGCAGTTAATTAGAACTCCAAATGTTGCCCTCCCTGCACAGGGTAAATGTAGCATCCCTACTGCTGTCGTGTGTTGGAATCAGCAGCGACTGGAGAGGGACCCTGGGACCAGCTGTACATGCACTGCATGCACCTGTCGAGTACTTGAGGGAGCTTCTTCCAATCTTCCGGCAAAACCTTCACACTAAGCAGTTATGGCCCTTTTGAGATCTGAGCCATGACTGCAGCAACATTTAACTGGTTCATTGTTCCAACCTGGATTTATATATGTGGTTGATTTGATATCTCACTTTAGGATTTCAACTCAATAATCCAACATGATATTGCTGAGCTGACCCTGATTTTTCTCCGCAATAACATTGCACATATGAAGAAATACATTTCTCAATTGCTTCAAGCACACAGCCAAAGCTCATAAACAGATAGCCATTACTCCCTTTTGTGGAACTGCTTTCTTTTGCTATAGAATTAAGTGGCAAATTAATATATTTTTAAAAATGTACGACAGATCTCAATCTTTTGGTTCACTGCACAAGTATTCAATTGGATATCTGGGTGGATAATAATTGGGCTCCACTTCCTTTCAGCAACTGGTTTCCTCTAAAAACTATGGAAGATTAATTGTCCCTTTACAGCGTCAGTCCAATGCGCAGCCATGCCCACTCGCTCACTCCTCTGGCCCAAACTCTCGGCTCAGTCGCCTCACCAGGGGTCGAACCCGCTCGTAGAAGAGCAAGTAGGCGTTGGAGGCGAGGACTTCCTGCGGATTGGCTCTGCGCACCGTGTCATCTGATATCCACAACCACTGGTTGCTCACTGCCAACGGGTTCTTTGAGGTGGATGGCGAGCGGCGGTAGGTCACAAAGTGGCCCGAGTGTATGTCACCGTGATGGACGACGACAGACATCAGTCGGAACAGATACATCGACGTGCTGCGGGAATAAAGCAGAACAGTGCTCTCACACTGGAGGGAACCATCATAGAAACCCTACTGTGCAGAAAGAGGCCATTTGGCCCATCAAGTCTGCACCGACCACAATCCCACCCAGACCCTACATATTTACCCGTTAATCCCTCTAACCTACGCATCTCAGGACACTAAGGGGCAATTTTAGCATGGCCAATCAACCTAACCTGCACATCTTTGAACTGTGAAAGGAAGCCAGAGCACCCGGAGGAAACCCACCCATGATGTGGAGATGCCAGCATTGGACTGGGGTGGGCACAGTCAAGAAGTCTCACAACACCGGATTAAAGTCCAACAGGTTTATTTGGTATCACGAGCTTTCGGAGCGCTGCTCCTTCATCAGGTGAGTGGATCACTCACCTGATGAAGGAGCAGCGCTCCGAAAGCTCGTGATACCAAATAAACCTGTTGGACTTTAACCTGGTGTTGTGAGACTTCTTACTGGAGGGAAAGGTATTCTTTTCCCTTCCCCCACACCCCCTCAACTCCCCTGCTCTGATACACACTTATTCAATGGGTGTCCTGCAATATCCTGCTGATGAAATGCACAGTGCGTGAACCTAAATATTCAACAGTGGGGAGTGCTGGACGAATAAAATATCTCACTGTCAATACTCGGTTTAATAAAATATCTCACTGTCAATACTCCGTTTAATAAAATATCTCACTGTCAATACTCAGTTTGGTCTCCATTGTCCATCTATAATGAAAACCCAACCTCAGCAGAGGCAAAATATTTTGCTCTGCAAATAGAAATGTTGGGCCGGATTCTGCTGCCACCAGCGAGAATGGAGAATCTGGCACTCAGCTAGATCTCAGTTCGCTGCACCGGGACTGGAGAATCCCAGCCGCGGGCGAGGCCGGCCTGTTGTTCCTTACAGTAAAAGTGACCCAATTTCTGTGGCATTTTACTCCTTGCACAAGAATGGTGTGCACTGACAGGAAATGGAAAGTGATGTACAATGGAATCATAGTATGATACGGCACAGGAGGCTATTCAGCCCATCTTGCTTCAGACAACTCTTTGAAAGAACAAACCAATTAATCCCACTCCCTTGTTCATTCTGCCATGGGCCTGCTAACTATTCCTTTTCAAATATAAACTGAGTGCAATTATCTTTTGTTATTAAAGAGCGGCCTCAGGGCCTTCAGTGGCAGAAACCCAGCACTGCAATCCCAGATTCATCCTGGAAATCCACTTGAGAGATCTTTTGATTCTGAAGTACATTTTGATGTACCATTCAGCCCATATAAAACAAAAACAAAATGAAGCTTTTGGGGGAAACAAAATTAAAATTGGAAAGACTCACGCATAATTTCGAGTTACAGGAGATGGCGAGGTTGCAAAAGAAGTGGATAGCAGAGAGGATGCACATGCTCCGTTTGCAACTTGCATTTTACTCAGGCTGGGCTGCATGAATCCTGAAAGGAGACAAACAGGGAAACAAGATTTAAAACGGCCATTTCTGGAGTAACTCACTAACAACTGCCGGGAGAAAATGACATCAAAGTTTGCTCAAGTATCTAATGTGTGCAATGTATAAAAATTGGCTGATGACACCAAGTTAGGTGGGAAGGTAAGCTGTAGGGAGGACACAAAAAGGCTGAAAAGATACAGGCTGGGATTCTGTGCTCCAATTTGCATTGGGTGTGAATGGAGACACAAGCGCCAAATCTCACAAGAGGCCCAAATCGTGTCATACGTTGGTGGTAAGTCCCGTCACATTGTCCCCTACCCACCCCCGCCAGTGAAGTGACAGGATTCACAATGTTTCCCATTAAAATCTAATTATCAAGCCTCCACGTCTGATAATTCCCACACCACCATTACATTATATATTCACATCGGTGTGAGCGCATGCCAATGTGAATTTCAACTGTTCTCCCACAGTGTGTACCTGCCGGGCAGTCCCGTTGGAGGAGCGCAGATGAGTGTATCGCTCGGGAGGGGGGTGCTGGGTTATGCCTGGGGAGCACCTTGGCACTGCCCTCTGGCACTCTCCACTGCTGGGGGTAGGGGAGGGGGTTCTACTTTTCTTTCACGCCCTTTTCTTTTCTATGCTGTTAACAATATGTGGGCCGGCAGCTTCAACGCTGCTTTTCCCGCCTGCTGCACTCATGTGCTGGGCTCCTCCATCATTGAGGATGGGGATGTTTGTGGAGCCTCCTCCTCCAGTGTGCTGTTTAATTGTCCGCCATTCACAGCTGGATTTGGCAGGACGGCAGAGCTTAGCTCTGATCCGTTGATTGTGGGATTGCTTAAGCTCTGCTATTTGCTGTTTATGCTGCTTGGCACACAAGTAGTCCTGTGTTGTAGCTTCACAGGGTTGACACCTCATTTTTAGATATGATAAATTTAGATGAGGAAAAATAGGTAAAGCCTTGAGTGGGATAGAAACACCAGTTGGGTCTAATGGCCTGTTTGCATGCCCTGTATCGTCTGTAATGAAACCAAAGCACTGAGCAAGGAAGTTTTATTCAAAGTTGTGAAGTATTATTGCTGGGTTTGCTGCTGAGCTGCACAGCATTGATCTTTACTCTGGAACGGATCCATCAACAGAATTATAAATGTTCCAAAAGATTGAACTTCTATCCTGGATTTTTTTTAAAAATAGCTTGAGGTGGAAATAAGCATCGCATCATTGATTTCAGACGCTGTGCGGTGAGCTTCCTGTTAACACAGTGAGTACCTGGCTTGGTCTCCTCCAGCATCCGTGGTAAACTCCCCGTACTGGCGGGCCTGCTCATTCTGCGGTGGCCCTGCCTCTGCGATGGGCTGCGGTACTTGTAGGTATCGAGCGAGAGCAGCTCACTGAACTGCACGTGCTCATTGCGTTTCAGGGGGGTTCCATGGTTGGACCACGAGAGCCTTTGCAGGTGGATACACAGGCACTGGGGGAGCTTAAAAACATCAGGATGCACGGATTAGGAATTACCACACACATGATCTTCATTGTCCCTGCTTTTTCCTGTTAGTCATAGAGGTTTACAGCATGGAACCAAGCCCTTCGGCCCAACTTGTCCATGCCGCTCTTTTTTTTAAACGACTAAGCTACTCCCAATTGCCCGCGCTTGGCCCATATCCCCTGATAACCATCTTACTCATGTAACTTTTTAAAAGACAAAATTGTATCCGCCTCTACTACTACCTCTGGTAACTTGTTCCAGACACACACCACCCTGTGTGTGAAAAAATTGCCCCTTTGGACCCTTTTATATCTCTCCCCTCTCACCTTAAACCTATGCCTTCTAGTTTTAGACTCCCCTACCTTTGGGAAAAGATATTGACTATCTAGCTGATCTATGCCCCTCATTATTTTATAGACCTCTATAAGGTCACCCCTCAGCCTCCTACGTATCAGAGAAAAAGTCCCAGTCTATCCTGCCTCTCCTTAAAACTCAAACCATCAAGTCCCGGTAGCATCCTAGTAAATCTTTTCTGCACTCTTTCTAGTTTAATAATATCCTTTCTATAATAGGGTGACCAGAACTGTGCACAGCATTCCAAGTGTGGCTGTACCAATATCTTGTATAACTTCAACAAGACGTCCCAACTTCTGTATTCAATGTTCCGACTAATGAAACCAAGCATACCAAATGCCTTCTTCACCACTCTGTCCACCTGTGACTCCACTTTCAAGGAGTTATGACCATGTACCCCCAGATCTCTTTGTTCTATAAGTCTCCCCAATGCCCTATCATTAACTGAGTAAGTCCTGGCCTGGTTCGATCTACCAAAATGCATCACCTCGCATTTATCTAAATTAAACTCCATCTGCCATTTGTCAGCCCACTGACCCAATTGATCATCTAAATGCAATGACCCCTAGCTGGGATCTACTTTCTCAAACATTAGGTTCTCAGAGACTAAGAACGTGTGAGTTTATGACAGTTTGCATTTATATCACAACCTTAATGTAGTAAGATGTCCCAAGGTGATTATCAAAATAAAATCTGACACCAAGCCACGTCAGGAGTTACTGGAACAGGTGACCATAAGCTTGGTCAAACATTTCTGGAATATTTTAAAGGAGGCAAGAAATATAGAGAGTGAGACAGAGAGGTTTGGGGAGGGAATTGCAGAGCTTGGGGTCCAGATAGCTGAAGGTACGGCCGCCTGTGATGAAGTGATAAAAATCAGGGATACACAAGAGGCCAGCACTGGGTTAATAATTACACAAGTTTAAAAATCACATAAGCTGCTCTGAGAAAAAAAATCATGTCTTTATAAAAGTCTTCACAGATAAGCACCAAGGCCTTTAGTCTGAGAAAATTCACTAAACCAGATGTCTGGAACTGGGAGGAGGCAGTGATAGTCACAGACACCGACACAAACTGGGACATCAATGATAACTTGTAACAATGATGAATTAGGTCAGCTAACATGATTAAGTCTTCACGCTGATTGGATATTATAATTAAGAAAGCATGAGGTGATTGTGATTGGTTTTGATATCTGTACCTAATGAATGATGACACTAATCGATAACTGTGAGTGGATAGAGATGACTCCTTTACCTTGATTGGTAAGTGCTAATTACTTGTAATCGAATTAAAAAATATAACTGCTTGTGTATTCCTGAATTCTGGACTCTGACTAGTTACTGGCTCTGACCTGTGACTTTCCAGCGTCCTTATATAGCTTATATTAAAACAGCTGTTTAAGAGAACTCGGTGACTTGGTCTGGTTACGTGAAGGATAAAGTGATCAATTAAAAAGGCTAAACATCAAAGCCCACAACAGAAGCACAGTGCCTTGGAGGAGGATTACAAACGGCCCAATCCCTGTGCATTGGTACACTTTACAGCAATCAGTTGTTGCATAGCAATCAATGAGAAATAGCGCCTCATGTTGTCTTTCTCTAACTCAAGTGGGCAGAGGTTTATTTGTTCTTCCTGTGATCACCCTGGATGAAATCAGACAATTCAGTTTCTTTTAAAGAAAGCTATTAACTCAGGAAAAAGGTGTCAACATAGAACTCAACTTGACAGGAAAGCTCTTACTGTGGGGCACAGTGGCACAGTAATTAGCACTGCAGCTTCACAGTGACAAGGACCCGGGTTCAGTTCCAAACTCGGGTGACTGTCTGTGTGGAGTTTGTATGTTCTCCCCATGTCTGCATGGGTTTCCTCTGAGTGCTCTGGTTTCCACCCACTCTGCAAAGATGTGCGGGTTAGGCTGATTGACCATGCTAAATTGTCCCTTACTGTCAGGGAGATTAGCAGGGTTACCAGGATAGGGTCTGGATGGGATTGTTTTCGGTGCAGGCTCGATGGGCCGAATGGCCTCCTTCTGCACTGTAGAGATTCTATGATTCTATTCTATGTGTTAGCAGATCACAATCATAGAATCCCTACAGTGCAGGAGGCCATTCGGCCCATCGAGTCTGCACCGACCACAATCCCACCCAGGCCCTATTCCCGTAAACCCGCACATTTACCCTGCTAATCCCCCTGACACTAGGGTCAATTTAGCATGGCCAATCAACCTAACCCACACATCTTTGAACTGTGGGAGGAAACCGGAGCGCCCGGAGGAAACACACGCAGACACGGGGAGAATGTGCAAACTCCACACAGACAGTGACCCGAGATGGGAATTGAACCTGGGTCCCTGGTGCTGTGAAGCAGCAGTGCTAACCACTGTACCACCGTGCCGCCCTGCACAACTGCAGTGGTAATAGGCACCTACAGTGTGGAATTGGGAGGGGTTGGGGGTGAAATTTCTCTTTTAGCTCCCAAACAGCAGTGACTCCCAATCAATGAGAGTGGTGAGTTGCGAGAGGGATGCGGTTCAGCTGTGACCTTCACTCCACCATGTTGCAGGAAGCTGCTGACACTCACTAACAAGCTCACACATAAAGAATGGCTCCGCACATGACACTGGAGGATGGAAGATAATTGTGAATCATTGGATTGCAAAACCAAACTGAAGGGCAGGAGGGGATGGGCGGTGATTGAGAACTCACCTATCAAATGGAAGGGCCTTTACGCCACATTTCTGATGCCTGGCGGTGGAGAGATTTCACTTGAGTTCTCAGCTGTGCCATTTAGAAACAGACACTACTGCAAACATTCAGCACTGTCTGCTGTAAAGGCATGGCATGGTTAACACCGCAGGTTAGATAACCCTTCATCACATCTGTTCTGACAAAGGATCATAGACCTGAAATGTTGACCCCCATCTTCCTCCCTGCACAGACCCTGCCTGACCTGCTGAGTGCTTCCAGAGTCACAAAGTCTTCTCTCTTCCGAGGGAGATCCGCTTTTTATTTTCAAAATACTCCTTTAAAATAAACCTTTGAAGCCTTTCCCAGGAGTATAACTATCAAGCTCGGTGGAAGCGGATCCTGCCATTGACACAAACCTCACCTTTCCAATTTTCAGCTGTTTGATGAAGGTTGTCCTTTGGTTTTCTGCAGTTTGCCCATTCAGCGTTTCTCCTGCCTGGATTTGCAGAAGAACAGAAAGTGTTGTCAGTGTAATGTCCTAACTACGTTAGAGGTCGTGGGTTTTACACAAAAAGAAAAGGCCTGGTTTGCACACGTAGATTCAAACTAACAACACATTTATTCAAGGATGTCCGGCCTGTACACTGTACAAACTGAAAGTAATACAGCCTAATGACATCACCATCAAATCATGTGATCTTAAAGCAACCATTTAAATATATAACATTCAGAAAGGAGAAAAAACATTTTAACACAATCTCTTCCTAACTTCCACATTGCACACTGAGGTCAGTCATTGTGGACCATCTTCCCATACTCCCATTTCTCCCCTCTCCAGCTAGTGTTTCGTTCTCCTGACACGTCCAGGGTCATCCAAGATTCACAATTAACTTCATCTATTGGAAATTTTGGAGTTGCTGCCAACACAACACTGGACGCCCTCAGACACCAGTATTCTCAGAAACTGCACCCGAAGCAGTGTATTCAATAAACCAGAACGATGCCCGTGTCTCCGTCAGATGAGCTGTCTAATGCTCTAACCTAACTTCTTTTCTTTATACTCCTCATCCTATCTCCCCTGAAAGGTCACATTCATGCTGGATTACCTTTCAGAAGCTCAAATAAGGCACATGATTCATTAAATTTACAAGTTTTTAAAAAAAGTTAAGTTTGGACTTGACTGTTCATCAGCTCAACAGGTGGAGCATTCAGTACTGGCAATAAGGTAACTCAAAGAGTATAGACCATAAGATATAGGAGCAGAATTAGGCCATTTGGCCCATCGAGTCTGCTCCGCCATTCAATCATGGCTGATACGTTTCTCAACCCCATTATCCCCATAACCTTTGATCCCCTTAGCAATCGAGAATCTATTTCTGTGTTAAATACACTCAATGATCTGGCCTCCACAGCAATGAATTCCACAGATTCACCACCTTCTGGCTGAAGAAATTCCTCATCTCGGTTCTAAAGGGACATCCCTTTACTGAGGCTGTGCCCTTGGATCCTAGTCTCGCCTCCTAATGGAAACATCCTCCCCATGTCCACTCTATTCAGGCCTTTCAGTATTCTCTAAGTTTCAATGAGATCTCCCCCTCATCCTTCTGAACCCCATCGAGTACCGACCCCAGAATCCTCAAACACTCCTGATACATCAAGCCTTTCATTCCCAGTGTTAGTGAAATGATTCTCATTATAAACAAGTGCTATAGGTTTCTTTTTGATTCATTCACAGGATGTGGGTGTTGTTTGGAAGTCCAGCTCTTATGAAGCATTCCTAATGACCCTTGAGATGGTGGTGGTGAGCTGCCCTCTTGAATGTTTTTAAGGCAAGGATAGATAAATTTTCGAACAGTAAAGGAATTAAGGGTTATGGAGAGCGGGCAGGTAAGTGGAGCTGAGTTCACAAAAAGATCAGCCAAGATCTTATTGAATGGCAGAGCAGGCTCGAGGGGCCAGATGGCCTACTCCTGCTCCTAGTTCTTATGTAACTTGAGTGGCTTGTTAGGCCTTTTCAGAAGGTAGTGAAGGGATGACCACATTGCTGTGGGTCTGGGGTCCTGTATAGGTCAGACCAGGGTAAGGACATCAGATTTGCTTCTGTAAATGATGTAAGTGAGTAATTAGTGACAAGCCATTAGTTTTGCATGTTCAGAATTACTGATACTGGCTTTTTATTGCAGATTTATTTATTTGAGTTTAAATTTCACAGCTGCCGTGGTGGGATTTGCACTTACATACTCTTGATTAACAAAGGAGTCAAAGGATATCACAGGGCAGGCGGAATGTGGAACTGAAGCCAGTCAGATCAGAATCTTATTGAATGGTGGAACAGGCTAGAGGGACAGAATGGCCTATTCCTGCTCCAAATTTGCATTTTTAAAAACTCATTTACAGGATGTGGGCATTGCTGTCTAGACCAGCATTTATTGTCCATCTCCAGTTGCCCTTCAGAAGGGAATGATGAGCTGCGTTCTTGAACCGTTGCAGTCCAATTGCTGTGGGTACACCCACAATGCTGTTAGGGAGGGAGTTCCAGGATTTTGACCCAGTGACAGTGAAGGAACAACAATATATTTCCAATTCAGGATGGTGAGTGACTTGGAGGGGAACTTCCAGGTGGGTATGTTCCCAGGTATCTAGAATCATAGAATCCCTACAGTGCAGAAAGAGGCCATTCGGCCCATCGAGTCTGCACCGATCACAATCCCACCCAGGCCCTACCCCCATATCGCTACATATTTTACCCACTAATCCCTCTAACCTACACATCTCAGGACACTAAGGGGCAATTTAAGCATGGCCAATCAACCTAACCCGCACATCTTTGGAATGTGGGAGGAAACCCACGTAGACACGAGGAGAATGTGCAAACTCCACACGGCCAGTGACCTAAGCCGGGAATCGAACCCAGGTCCCTGGAGCTGTGAAGCAGCAGTGCTAACCACTGTGCTACCATTCCCAGGTATCTAGAATCGTAGAATCTCTACAGTGCAGAAAGAGGCCATTCGACCCATCGAGTCTGCACCGACCACAATCCCACCCAGGCCCTATCCCCATAACCCCATGCATTTACCCTTTGAGTAGTCCCCCTGACACTAAGGGGCAATTTAGCATGGCCAATCCACCTAATCTCTTGCCCTTCTAGATGGTAGTGATCATGGGTTTGGAAGGTGCAGCCTAAGGAACCTTGATGAGTTCCTGCAGTGCATCTTGTAGATGGTACATATGGCTTCCTCTGCTCATTGGTGGTGGATTGAAATTTTGTGGAACAATCAAGTGGGCTGATTTGCCCTGGATGGTATCGAGCTTCTTGAGTGTTGTTGGAGCTGCAGTTATCTGGGCAAGTGGAGAGTATTCCATTGCACTCCTGATTTGTGCCTTGTAGATGATGGACAGGCTTTGGGGAGTCAGTTACTTGCAGGATTCCTAGTCTTTGACCTGCTCTGGTAGTCACAGTTTTTATATAGCTAATCCAGTTATGTTTCTGGTCAATGGTAACCCCCAGAATGTTGATAGTGGAGGATTCAGCGATGGTAATGCCATTGACTGGCAAAGTGCAATAGTTAGATCCTCTCTTGTTGGAGATTTCTTTTTATTCATTCGTGGGACATGGGCATTGCTGACTGACCAGCATTTATTGCCCATTTCTAGTTGCCCTTGAGAAGGTGGTGGTGAGCTGCCTTCTTAAATCGCTGCAGTCCATGTTCTGTGGGTTGACCCATAATGCTGTTAGGGAGGGAATTCCAGGATTTTGCCTGGTCATTGCCTGCGACTTGTGCGTGCACATGTTTACCTGCCACTTGTCAGCCCAAGCCTGGATATGGTCCAGATCTCACTGCATTTGGACAATGACTGCTTCAGTATCTGAGGAGCTTATACTAGTTCATGCCCCTAGATTATGTATCCAGTAACATAAGTACTATAAGTTCATAAGATATAGGAGCAGAATTAGGCCATTCGGCCCATCGAGTCTGCTCTGCCATTCGATCATGGCTGATGGGCTCCTCATCCCCATTTTCTTGCCTTCTCTCCATAACCCATAAGTTCATAAGATATAGTAGCAGAATTAGGCCATTCGGACCATCACCACATTACTGTTAGATAACAACTTTGCGGCTAATTGTTTGCAGCAATGCATGCACATCATCTTTCAGCTTTACTAATTTTTGCACTTTTCCTTCTAAATCTTTGCATCTGCTGTCATAGTTATTCTTTCAATGACACAGTCTAGACAGTGAGCTGTTCAACCACTGGCAGCATCACAGCCCATGTTCTCACCTGATCTCCACAAACATGTTTCCCCAATAGAGATCAACATCTCAGGAGTGGGAACCCCAAGTAATATCTTTTCCCTCGCCCCTTAGAGGCAGCTACAGTGCAATTCCCACTGTTCTGACTCGAGATTAGCTAACTCAACACAGACCAAGGATTGAACCTCAAACCATCCTACTTTGTGTGGTCCAGCATTCACCAACCCAGCCATCAGGGGAAGGGCCTTATTTCTATTTTTAAATCCATGAAAACATTTCTGACCTTCTTTCACTCATAAACCTCACCGCACAACCAGCTTGGGTGGTCAAAAGTTTACACGTCCAATAAGAATCATGTGCCCATCATGCGCAGAATTCTTCTACTCTGTGCAAAAGGCATCGTCAGGGTTAACGGGAATAAATGGAGTGCTGCTCACCTTGGTACAGTTCTCACACACCACATCTTTGATAGTCTCTGAGGAGATGAAGTGTTGCAGGCAGAGGTCCAATGTCACAGGTCTGCCCTGGAGAGGCATAAAATTACAGGTTATTTAAAACCAACACGCACAGAGCAGATGCACTAGCTCACTGTAACACCCACAATCTTTGCATTTATATAATTTCCTTATCAACGAATCCCTACAATGCAGGAGGATGATATTCGGCCCATTGAGCCTGCATCGAACACAATCCCACCCAGGCTCTGTCCCCGTAGCCCCACGTATTTACGCTGCTAGTCCCTCTGACACCAAGGGGCAATTTATCATGGTCAATCAACCTAACCCACACCATCCCTGGACTGTGGGAGAAAACCCATGCAGACAGAACGTGCAAACTCCGCACAGACAGTGACCCAAGTCAGGATCATCCATGATAGAAAAGTATAGCTATCAATTAGAAAAGTCACTTTCCAGCTTTAGTGAACTGTAAAACGAGTCATTGGGCAGCACGGTAGCACAGTGGTTAGCACTGCTGCTTCACAGCGCCAGGGACCCGGGTTTGATTCCAGACTTGGGTCACTGTCTGTGTGGAGTTTGAAAATTCTCCGTGTCTGCGTGGATTTCCTCCGGATGCCCCCGTTTCCTCCCACATTCTGAAAGACGTGCCGGCTAGGTGCGTTGACCCGAACAGGCGCCGGAGTGTGGCGACTAGGGGAATTTCACAGTAACTTCATTGCAGTGTTAATGTAAGCTTTACTTGTGACTAATAAATAAACTTTAAAATACTTTAATTTAATTTGTTTCCTCTACCTCCACTTCAATCCTTTTTAATCCATGACAATACATCTGATGATGTGTGCTGATGGAGTCATGGAGTCTTTTACATCTGCATGTGCTGCTACAGGTGCAGATATAAACTTGTAACTCTTTTCAAATGATCACTGGCAATATCCATAATTGAAACTGCTGACAAAAGGCTACCATAAACAGTGAAACACCATCGAAGGAAGGCAACACTTTTATCATGGGAAAACTGTATGTAATCCGAAACCTGTAACAATACAATTGCCTACCTACAGCCACTGGACTGCAGTGTCGCACCAACAAAGGGAGACTTGCACACTATCTGTAACCCCCGCTACTTGCCTGGGCTTACAAAATCTCACTAACTGTCCTGTCTGGAGACAATTCACACCTCTTTAACCTGTGCTTAACCCTCTCTCCACTCGCATTGTCTGCACCTGTAAAGACTTGATTACCTGTTAAGACTCGCATTCCAACCATTATCTTGTAATTGAGTTTGTGTCTATATGTGCCCTGTTTGTGAGCCAAATCCTGCACTCACCTGATGAAGGGGCAGCGCTCCGAAAGCTCGTGCTACCAAACAAGCCTGTTGGACTTTAACCTGGTGTTGTGAGACTACTTACTGTGCCTACCCCAGTCCAATGCCGGCAACTCCACATCATGCATTTATGTAGCATCTATCAGGATCTCTGGAATATCCCAAAGGGCTTTACAGATAACTAAATGCTTTTTGAAGTGTAGTCACTTTTGTAATGTAGGAAGAATTGTAATCAGAGTATCCAAAAACTTTCACTTTCTTTCCTACTTTGCTTTCAATTTCCTCTATTTTTTCCAAAAATAAGTTATTTTGATTTAATTCCATTGTTTTGCTCTCACCGTGTCTCCTCTTTCCCCCTTCCTGGAGCCTGTATCACCACCTTCGTTCGTCCCCATTTCCACACCAGTCCTGTCTCTTCTGCCCTGCTGCTCCTGCAGCCTCACTCAACTGAGCTTCTCTGACTTGTCTCAAACTACACGCTGGTCCCATTTCTTCCTCACCCCCCACACCTCAAAATACATTCTTCAGCCAGATTCCAGCTGAATCATCCACAGCCTCAGTTCCCACTCAATTCCCTTCCTCTTCCCCACTTTCTCCCAATATAATTTGCCTAGAAGAGGAGAAATGTGCGTTTATATATGACTTAGAACATCCCGAAGTGCCTTAGCAGCCAATGAAGTACTTTTGAAATGTAGTCACTGCACACAGCAAACTCCCACAGACAGTAATGTAACTATAACCAGATTGCCTGTTTCACTGATGTAGGCTGAGACACAGGGGAAAACTCCCCTGCCCTTCTTTGAACAAATGGCAAGATACCTTTTGTGTCCATTTGAGAGAGTAGACGCTATCTCACCCGAAAAACACCCCTCAGACACCAGTGCACTGCTGCATGAGAGAGTCGGTGCTCAAGTCTCTGAAGTTGCTACACCACACACAAACACAATGAATCTGCCTGTTCTTAATCAGTAGAAATAATACAATGTAGTCAGCACAAAATGAATTGTAGACAGTACATACCCACGTGACTGTTGGAATGCTGAGGGAGAGACTGTCAAATGTGTCGTACCTCACAGGACTCTGACAAGAAAAATGCAAAGCCAGCGATTATGTGGTGAAGTTCTCACTGCAGTCTTTCCTTACACCAGTGCTTTGCATAATGCATGGAGGCCAGAGAGAGGGAGGGCAGTAGCAGCCTATCTCCCTCCTCCACCAACACCAGCCCCCCCCCCGCCGCAACCTCGGTACTTGCAACCATAACAGGGCTGTTCGGCCCCAATTCTGTGTGGGCTTAAGTTCACAGCTCAACATCTACAGAGCCAGGATTAGAAAAAAGAGAAACAGCATGTGAGCAAATAAAACTATGCAAAGCTCAGCATGTAAACCTGAATCACAGGTTCTAGAGTGAGTCACGGCTCAGGACTGTAGCTCTCAACAAACAATTATCCTTGTCTTCCACACAAAATAGGAGATTTGTATGGCACAGGTTTGCAACGCTTCGTACAAATTATGGTGGTGTTTGATAAGGCGGACATAGAGATGTTTCTACTTGTGGGGAAGTCCAAAATTAGGGACCTTGACCCACTGTAGGGACTGCAAAAATGTCACTAACGAGCCAATGAAGGGTTCAGGAGATAGGTCTTCAATCAGTGTGCTCAGAATGTGGAACACCCTACCACAAAAAGTCGTTGAGGGAATATCACAGATCCATTTAAGGGGAAGTTGCATAAACACATGAGGGTAAAAGGAATAGAAGGTTACGTTGATGGGGTTATATGTAGAAGGGGTGGGAGGGAGCATGAACATCATAGCCGAACGGCCTGTTTCTGGGCTAATTCTACATAATTCAATGCTAACACACTTGCAGGGGTGATAGCAAGCAAACTCAATCGTCCACGATTCTCTTATTTCCACTTGTTCTCTTCCATGGGGATTTCTAATGGGAATCAGTCTGGCAAAGTTAATAAACAATGTAGGGATTGGCATGGATTGTTCTCCGGCTCAGGCTCTGCCAGCCAGCATTGTGGAGCTTTCAACACGCCTGTTGGAACTTACAGCGCAGGCACACGGGCACAGCTGCAAGTTAGAATATTAGCATTTACATTCAGAATGTCTGATTTCCAAAGTGAGAACAGAAACATAACTCAGGCTAGGACTTCAGTAGATAACTAAAATATGCCATTTAAAGCTTAAAAGCTTGTGTGTGTTTACACAAAAGCAGAAATAGACCATCTACCCTGACCCGCTGCCTTTCTTTGGGATCATGGCTGATCAGCAACCTAACCCTGACCTCGCTTCACATCCCTCGATTGAATAACAAAATTTAAGATATTAAATCGAGTCCAGATGACCCTTTGTCAAAGCTTTGACTCGAAACGTCAGCTCTTTTCTCTCCTTACAGATGCTGCCAGACCGGCTGTGGTTTTCCAGCAATTTCTCTTTTGGTTTCAGATTCCAGCATCCGCATTAATTTGCTTTTATTTTTAAGATATTAATCTCAGCTTTAACATTTAAAATGGATCTTGGCCTCGTGGTATTATCGATAGACTATTAATCCAGAAGCTCAGCTAATATCCCAGGGACCCGGGTTCAAATCCCGCCACGGCAGATGGTGGAATTTGAATCCAATGAAAAAAATCTGGAATTAAGAATCTACTGATGACCATGAAACCGTTGTCGGAAAAACCCATCTGGTTCACTAATGTTCTTTAGGGAAGGAAATCTGTTGTCCTTACCCAGTCTCATGACCCCAGAGCCACAGCAATGTGGTTGATTCTCAACTGCCTGCCAAGGGCATCGAGGGATGGGCAACAGTTTGCTACCAAATAAACCTGTTGGGCTTTAACCTGGTGTTGTGAGACTTCTTACTGAGTTTACCCCAGTCCAACGCCGGCATCTCCACATCATGACTGCCAGCAGTACCCGTGTCACACAAATGGATTTTTAAAAATTGCAGTTTTGCAGAAGAGAGTTCTAAACTTCTATCACACTTTGACTGTCGATGTATTTCCTAATTTCACTCCTGAAAAGTCTGGCACTAATTTTTAACCGTGCCCTGTAGCTGTAGACCACCTAACCAGCAGAAATAGTTTCTCTGTATCTAACTCTACCTGTTCCCCTTGTGTACCTTTCAATCAAATCACCCTTTAATCTTCTGAATTCCACGCAATACAACCTAGTTTGTGTAATCTCTCCTAGTAATTTAATCCTTGGAGTTCAGGTATTGTTCTGGTAAACCGAGACTGCACTCCCCCCCAAGTGTAAAGCACTATTAGGTGAATTCATCTCTTCCTTTCCACACGAACCCACCTGTTGCTCGCACCGCTTGCACACCATGTTGCTGGTTAGTCGGCCATGGAACGGATGCTGAGACCTCCAAGGGCTTGGTGGTGGCAGCAAAGGCCCTTAAATAGTGAACAGATACAAGGTGAATTGACAACAATAGATTTGGGATAAATCCTGCAAAACATATCAGGCAACTTGGTGTGGAGTTCAATTGTAGTGGCTGCAGTAAAAAGACAGAAAATGACTTGGAGGAGGGGGCTGAAGGGTGGATCAGTAAATTTGCTGATGACACCAAGATTGGTGGAGTAGTGGATGAGGTGGAGGGCTGTTGTAGGCTGCAAAGAGACATAGATAGGATGCAAAGCTGGGCTGAAAAATGGCAAATGGAGTTTAACCCTGATAAATGTGAGGTGATTCATTTTGGTAGGACTAATTTAAATGTGGATTACAGGGTCAAAGGTAGGGTTCTGAAGACTGTGGAGGAACAGAGAGATCTTGGGGTCCATATCCACAGATCTCTAAAGGTTGCCACTCAAGTGGATAGAGCTGTGAAGAAGGCCTATAGTGTGTTAGCTTTTATTAACAGGGGGTTGGAGTTTAAGAGCCGCGGGGTTATGCTGCAACTGTACAGGACCTTGGTGAGACCACATTTGGAATATTGTGTGCAGTTCGGGTCACCTCACTATAAGAAGGATGTGGAAGCGCTGGAAAGAGTGCAGAGGAGATTTACCAGGATGCTGCCTGGTTTGGAGGGTAGGTCTTATGAGGAAAGGTTGAGGGAGTTAGGGCTGTTCTCTTTGGAGCGGAGGAGGCTATGGGGAGACTTAATAGAGGTTTATAAAATGATGAAGGGGATAGATAGAGTGAACGTTCAGAGACTATTTCCTCGGGTGGATGGAGCTATTACAAGGGGGCATAACTATAGGGTTCATGGTGGGAGATAAAGGAAGGATATCAGAGGTAGGTTCTTTACGCAGAGAGTGGTTGGGGTGTGGAATGACTTGCCTGCAGTGATAGTGGAGTCAGACACTTTAGGAACATTTAAGCGGTTATTGGATAGGCACATGGAGCACACCAGGATGATAGGGAGTGGGATAGCTTGATCTTGGTTTCAGATAAAGCTCGGCACAACATCGTGGGCCGAAGGGCCTGTTCTGTGCTGTACTGTTCTATGTTCTAATCTCGGAAAGACAGCTGGAAATCACACTTTGATAAAAGATTGGCAGCAAAAGACTAACAATAAGTAACTATCAGGACTTGCTCGTGTAATCTTTGGATTGAGTTGACCAATTCGATTGGATAACAAAACATTCTTGGAGAGAATTTTCCCTTGGTAACATTTATATTTTGTAACTGTCCCGTTATCAGTTTATGTGGTCCAGTGTCAAATTGTGTTAGATAATGTTCCTGTGAAGCACCTTGGGACATTCCACTATCATAGAATCCCTACAGTGCAGAAAGAGGCCATTCGGTCCATAAAGTCCACACCGACAACAATCCCACTCAAACCCTATCCCTGTAACCCCCTCCTGCTAATCCCCCTGACACTGAGGGGCAATTCAGCATGCCCAATCAACCTAACCCGCACATCTTTGGATTAGATTAAGGGTGACTTTTAAAATAAGCATATACAAGTAGGAGGCTTTAAAAAATCAAACACAGTGCTATCTTTTTCAGCTCAATATTCAAAGTCATGGTTCCGGTAAGCCTTTATCATGATGTAGTCTTTCAAATCAGAACTCAATCTTACAAGTTTCCCATGTATGCTGGTTATAAGCATGATATTGCCTGGAAAACTCATGGCTTCAATTTCTCCAGTCGCACCATTATTGTCGCTCAGTGCCCTGCTGTGCAGAGTTATTCACTAACACAGCTGGAATGAGAATGTACGTCACTAAAGTTCATTTTGAAACAAAGGTTCTTACCTCGGCTTCTGCAGCTCAGCTGTTTGTCCTCCGGTTCTGGCTGAGCCTATAGAACCAGAGACACAGGTTACCAAGGATGACGGAAGGCAAAAATGCACCACAATGGATCTGGTTGCGCAGGTACGGGTGAGCAACCATTTTGTTGAACAGGCAACACATTTTTCATCTTAGCTTAAGTGTATTTGGCACCTGTACCTCTTGCACTGGAACAGCAGTCTAACTGTTGAATAATGGCGTAGGGGGTGTCACAATTGTACCACTTTACAGTCTAAACTGGGTTGCGTCTCTTACACGTGTCCTCGTGTGTCCTTTCCAATGTTTTAGGCAGACAGAACTCAGTTGCCCATATTCTGACTCGCACTAAATCCCATTCATGCCTTGCCAGTGACCTACATTGCGTTCCAGACCACCAACGCATTGAACATAAAATTATCACCCGCATGTTCAAATCACTCCAAGCCCCATCACCTCTTCCACCTCTACAAGTCTCCGAGAACCCCTATTCTGATCTGTAGCCCTTCGCCCCACCATTGGCAGCCATGCCTCCTGTGGAATGAGCCCAACGCTCTGAGATTCCATCCAAAACCGCTTCCCCTTCTCAGCCCTCCTTTCAGGTGTTCCTTATATCATTCTATTTGCTGAGGGGATGTGGGTGTCGCTGGCTGGGCCAGCATTTATTGCCCATCCTTAATCGCCCTCCATTTCAGAGAGCATTTGAGAGTCACCAACATTCTTTGGATCTGGAGTCACATGTAGGCCTGACCAGGTAAGAACAGCAGATTTCCTTCCCTAAAAGAAAATCTGTTCCACAGGAGCAGGCTGAGGGTAAGGGAGCTTGTTTGTGCACTAATTTATTTATTTATTTGTCAGTTAAATTTGTGAAAAAAACAGGAAGTAGGCCCAGCAGCAGCCTGGGAAGGTTTTGGAGGGTTTAAAAGTAGGCCGCACCTTTGAGCGGGCAGCGTCGTTAGCGGGCAGCAGAGTGAGCAGGGGACAGAGTGAGAGCTGAAGGGCTTTGGCTCAAAACGGGCTTCGGCGAGAACAGGCAGAGGCGAGAGTAGTTTTTTTTTTTCTTTTTCAGAAAGTTTATTCCTGTATTTCCCCAGAGTAAAAAAAAATATGCCAGGCAAGATGTTGGAATGCTCCTCTTGCAGGATGTGGGAGATCAGGGAGACCTCCGGTATCCCTGACGACAGCACCTGCAAAAGATGCATTCAGCTGCAGCTGCTAGCAAAGCGTGTTAGGGAACTGGAAAAGGAGCTTGATGACCTCCATCTAATTCGGAAGAATAAGTAGTATATAGACAGTAGCTTTAGGGAGATAGTTACACCTAAGCAGCAGAGCACAGGAAATTGGGTTACTGTAAGGAGAGGAAATGGCAGTGTGAAAGGACAGGTAGAGCAGGGTTCCCCTGTGGCCATACCCCTCCACAACAGGTATACTGAATTGGATACTGTTGTGGGAGATGCTTTACCTGGGACAAGCTGCGACAGCCGGAACTCTGATACTGAGTCTGGTTCTACAGCGCAAAAGGGTGGGATGAAGAAGAGGAGAGCAGTAGTGAGAGGGGACTTGATGGTCAGAGGTACAGACCGGAGGTTCTGTGGTCGGGACAGAGACTCCCGCATGGTTTGTTGCCTCCCAGGTGCCAAGGTCAGCGATGTCTCTGATCGCGTGCACAGCGTTCTAAAGTGGGAAGGTGATCAGCCAGATGTCGTGGTACACGTTGGTACCAATGACGTGGGAAGGAAGAGTGAGGAGGTCCTAAAGAGTGAGTACAAAGAGCTTGGAAGGAAGTTAAAAAGTAGTAATCTCAGGATTGCTACCTGAGCCACATGCCAGTGAGGGCAGGAGTAGGATGCTTGGGCGGATAAACACATGGCTGAGGAACTGGTGCAGGGGGCAGGGTTTCCAATTCTTGGATCATTGGGACCTCTTTTGGGGCAGGTGGGACCTGTACAAGAGAGACGGGTTACACCTAAACTACAAGGGGACCAATATACTTGCAGGGAGATTTGCTAGTGTTATTGGGGAGCGTTTAAACTAGATTTGCAGGGGGATGGGAACCAGAGTGCCAGAGCAGATAGTGGAGCAGGGGTAAAAAGACAGGTTAGTTCAAGCAAAATCACAAATGGAAGGGTAGTGTGGTGGAAATAATTTTTTGAGGTGTGTCTATTTCAATGCCAGGAGTATTGTGGGGAAGGCAGATGAGCTGAAGGCGTGGATAGACACGTGGAAATATGACATTATAGCCATTAGTGAAACTTGGCTACAGGAGGGGCAGGACTGGCAGCTCAATGTTCCAGGGTTCCAATGTTTCAGGCGGGATAGAGGCAGAGGGATAAAAGGTGGGGGGGTGGCATTGTTGGTCAGGGAAAATGTTACAGTGGTACTCAGGCAGGATAGATTAGGGAGCTTGTCTACAGAGGCCCTATGGGTGGAGCTGAGAAACAGGAAAGGTATGACCACATTAATGGGCTTGTATTATAGACCACCCAATAGTCAGCGAGAATTGGAGGAGCAAATCAGCGGAGAGATAGCTGACAACTGCAAGAAACACAAAGTTGTGATAGTAGGGGATTTTAATTTTCCACATATAGATTGGGACTCGCATACTGTTAAAGGTTTAGACGGGGTAGAGTTTGTAAAATGTGTTCAGGAGAATTTTCTACATCAGTATATAGAGGTGCCAACTAGAGAGGATGCAATATTGGATCTCCTATTGGGAAATGAGTTAGGGCAGGTGATGGATGGGAGTGTGAGGGAACACTTTGGATCCAGTGATCATAATGCCATTAGTTTCAACCTGATCATGGATAAGGATAGATCTGGTCCTCGGGTTGAAGTTCTGAACTGGAAAAAGGCCAAATTTGATGAAATGAGAAGGGATCTGGGAAGTGTGGATTGGCACAGGCTGTTCTCTGGTAAGGATGTAAATGGAAAGTGCGAGGCCTTCAAAGGAGAAATTTTGAGAGTGCAGAGTTTGTATGTTCCTGTCAGGATTAAAGGCAAAGTAAATAGGAATAAGGAACCTTGGTTCTCGAGGGAGATTGTAACACTGATTAAGAGGAAGAGAGAGTTGTATGAAATGTACAGGCAGCAAGGAACACATCAGATGCTCGAGGAGTATAAAAAGTGCAAGAAGCTACTTAAGAGGGAAATCAGGAGGGCTAAAAGAAGACATGAGGTTGCTTTGGCAGACAGAGTGAAGGAAAATCCAAAGAGCTTCTAGAGGTATGTTAGGAGCAAAAGGATAGTGAGGGATAAAATTGGTCCTCTTGAAGACCAGAGTGGTAGACTGTGTATGGAACCAAAAGAGATGGGGGAGATACTAAATGGTTTTTTTGCATCTGTATTTACTGAGGAAACGGGCATGGAGTCTACGGAAATAGGGCAAACTGGTAGGGAGGCCATGGAACCTTTACAGATTAAAGGGGAGGAGGTGCTCGCTGTCTTGAGGCAAATCAGAGTGGATAAATCCCCAGGACCGGACAGGGTATTCCCACGGACCTTGAGGGAAGCTAGTGTTGAACTTGCAGGGGCCCTGGCAGACATATTTAAAATGTCAGTATTCACGGGGGAGGTGCCGGATGATTGGAGGGTGGCTCATGTTGTTCCGTTGTTTAAAAAAGGTTCCAAAAGAAATCCGGGAAATTATCGGCCAGTAAGTTTGACGTCGGTGGTGGGCAAGTTATTGGAAGGTGTGATAAGGGATAGGATCTACAAATATTTGGATAGACAGGGACTTATTAGGGAGAGTCAACATGGCTTTGTGCGTGGTAGGTCATGTTTGACCAATCTATTAGAGTTTTTCGAGGAGGTTACCAGGAAAGTGGATGAAGGGAAGGCGGTGGATGTTGTCTACCTGGATTTCAGCAAGGCCTTTGACAAGGTCCCTCATGGGAGGTTAGTTAGGAAGGTTCAGTCGCTAGGTATACATGGGGAGGTAGTAAATTGGATAAGACACTGGCTCAATGGAAGAAGCCAGAGAGTGGTTGTGGAGGATTGCTTCTCTGAGTGGAGGCCTGTGACTAGTGGTGTGCCGCAGGGATCGGTGTTGGGTCCATTGTTGTTTGTCATCTATATCAATGATCTGGATGATAATGTGGTAAATTGGATCAGCAAGTTTGCTGATGATACAAAGATTAGAGGCGTAGTGGACAGTGAGGAAGGTTTTCAAAGCTTGCAGAGGGATTTGGACCAACTAGAAAAATGGGCTGAAAAATGGCAAATGGAATTTAACGCAGACAAGTGTGAGATATTGCACTTTGGAAGAACAAACCAAAGAAGAACATACAGGGTAAATGGTAGGACTCTGAAGAGTGCAGTTGAACAGAGGGATCTGGGAATACAGGTACAGAATTCCCTAAAAGTGACGTCACAGGTGGATAGGGTCGTAAAGAGTGCCTTTGGCACATTGGCCTTTATAAATCGGAGTATCGAGTATAAAAGTTGGAGTGTTATGGTAAGGTTTTATAAGGCATTGGTGAGGCCGAGTTTGGAGTATTGTGTACAGTTTTGGTCACCTAGTTACAGGAAGGATGTAAATAACATTGAAAGAGTGCAGAGAAGGTTCACAAGGATGTTGCCGGGACTTGAGAAGCTGAGTTACAGAGAGAGATTGAATAGGTTGGGACTTTATTCCCTGGAGCGTAGAAGATTGAGGGGAGATTTGATAGAGGTGTATAAGAGTTTGATGGGTATAGATAGAGTGAATGCAAGCAGGCTTTTTCCGCTGAGGCGAGGGGAGAGAAAAACCAGAGGGCATGGGTTAAGGGTGAAAGGAGAAAAGTTTAAAGGGAATATTAGGGGGGGCTTCTTCACGCAGAGAGTGGTGGGAGTGTGGAATGAACTGCCGGATAAAGTGGTAAATGCGGGGTCACTTTTAACATTTAAGAAAAACTTGGACGGGTTCATGGATGAGAGGGGTGTGGAGGGATATGGTCCAAGTGCAGGTCAGTGGGACTAGGCATAAAATGGTTCGGCACAGACAAGAAGGGCCAAAAGGCCTGTTTCTGAGCTGTAATTTTCTATGGTTCTATGGATCATTATCAAGAAAATACCCTCCTCTTTGTCTGGGCAGTGGCAGTGTATGTCCACCTGAACCCAGTTTGATATAAACCATGCTCCTCGAGAGGTAAATTATTTCCAAACTATTTCTGTGGAAAAATGCTGCCACACACAACAATCGCAATCAGACTATTTTCATAGAATCCCTACAGTGCAGAAGGAGGCCATTTGGTCCATCAAGCCTGCACCAATTCTCCGTCAGCGCATCTTACTAGGTCCTATCCCCGTAACCCCATGTCTTTACCCCCTAATCTACACATCTTGGGGCACCAAGGGGCAATTTAGCATGGCCAATCTGCCTAACCTGCACATCTTTGGAGTGCGGGAGGAAACTGGAGCACCCGGAGGAACCCAGAACGGACACGGGGAGAACGTGCAATCTCCACACAGACAGTCATCCAAGCTGGAATGAAACCTGGGGTCCCCGGCGCTGAGAGACAGAAGTGCTGACCACTGGGCCACCGTGTTTGTACACAGTTTCTTTTTAAAAGCCCAGTTCCATTTTGGACACAGCAAAAGGTGGCGTGTTTTCTTAGAACACCTCACACACCAAGTGGTCCTTAGGACAGGAGCCATTAGAACATAATCCCAGTGTAAAAGCCACTTTACCTCCAGAGACCGAACGTCGAACAGATGTGCAACTCGAGGCTGGCGATCTCGCTCATCTTCCAGGGCCGCAGTGAGAATGTGAAATAACTCGTGCGCATCCTGCCGACACAAGATTAAAAGATCTGCTTTAATGAGTGGGAACAGGAAAAGGGGTCAGAAAGAGAGTCCGATGTGACAGAATGAGCACTCTCAGAACTCACTGAATTCACAACCTCAAACTGCACCTCGTGAATAGGTGAAGCAATGACTTAGGGAGGGGGTTTGGCAGGAATTGACACGTTTGCCAGATGTTTAAAAGTAGACGCACGTGAACATAACATGCAGATACCGGTGACAGAAACTCAATGAGCCAACAGCTGTCAGTGAAGGTACAGGAGGTGATATTAAGTAAATGATGTTCGAATACAACTGGTGACAACTTTGTATTGGATGTAACGTGACCAATCTGTAACCTACAAGCTGAAAGAGTCAGCTGACCCAGTAAATCATGGAACCAATTACAGAATGATGTGCGAATCAGCTGACCAGCAGATACTATAAGTAAGAACCTGTTGGAATTGTGGGGAGCTTGCGTTGGGCCCAGGGCGAGGCCTCAAGTTTAGAGTAATGAAATTTCTTTATTAAACCTTTTCTTTGTTTTATAAGTTGGAGTAAGTTTTGTTATATTTTTATTATCCACATTTAAAGAGTTCCTTCTGAAGCAACAAATGACTCTGAGTAACGCTTAGAATGACAGTATAAACGCTTAGAATGACAGTATTCTTTACGCAGAGAGTGGTTGGGGTGTGGAATGGACTGCCTGCAGTGATAGTGGAGTCAGACACTTTAGGAACATTTAAGCGGTTATTGGATAGGCACATGGAGCACACCAGGATGATAGGGAGTGGGATAGCTTGATCTTGGTTTCAGATAAAGCTCGGCACAACATCGTGGGCCGAAGGGCCTGTTCTGTGCTGTACTGTTCTATGTTCTAAAGAATCATAAAATGACGGCACCGAGATGGTCATTTGGCCTGGTACAGCAGCAGTAGTTCTTTAACAGGAAGCGCACTGAGTATCTATCACTGATGGTACAGGGGAAGACTCTGCAGGTTAGTATCTATCACTGAAAGTTACTAAACCAGCAAGATTCCCCTCCCGGCTGCTACTGGTGATTGCGTTCATACTTCAGTCCGACTCCTTCAACTGTGACACCGCCAAATGGACACGGGGTCTTAGATGTCCGAATGCTTACCTGCTCTTCGAACGAAGACATTTGCCATTTGTACATCCTCAAGACTTCTAGGAGATTTCCGGCGTCCACCACATCCTCTGAAGTTTCTTCCCCATTGGACAATACTAGCAGTAGAAAAGCAGAAAATAAAACACGCAATGTGCGACTATCCCCTTGGACCTCAATTCATCCAGACAGGAGAACTCAGGCCTGCATCTGAGCCACAGCTCCACGGAAATGCAATGGACGGAGGGACTTGCATTCATATAACACCGTTTACAACCTCAGGACATCCAAAGCACATCACAGATAATGAAGTAGACTTGTATGTTTACGGTGATCAATATACTGACAAAGAGTAAGGAACTCTCAGGGATTATGTTGTTGAATTTCTAAATCTGCTGGGAAAATCACCACATTTCGAATCGCTGCAAATGAACTAATCCTGTGTGTTGTAGGTAGAGTGGCACAGTGCTTAGCACTGCTGCCTCACAGTGCTTAGCACTGCTGCCTCACAGTGCTTAGCACTGCTGCCTCACAGTGCTTAGCACTGCTGCCTCACAGTGCTAGGGCCCTGGGTTCAATTCCAGCCTCGGGTGACTGTGTGGAGTTTGCACATTCTCCCCGTGTCTGCGTGGGTCTCCTCTGGGTGCTCCGGTTTCCTCCCACAGTCCAAAGATATGCGTGTTAGATGGATTGGCCATGCTAAATTGCCCCTTAGTGGCAGTGGGATTAGCAGGGTAAATGTGGGGGGTTACGGGGTTAGGCCCTGGGTGGGATTGTTGTCGGTGCAGACTCAATGGGCCGAATGGCCTCCTTCTGCACTGTAGAGATTCTATGATTCTATTCTAGGGAAAGGTACGTTTAAAAAGTTGCCCTCTATTCAATCCCTGGTTTGTGCTGACTCAGCTCACCTTAATTAGGATGACAAGGTAACACAGTTTGCCTCAGTGCTGCTGAGCTGGTGAAGGGAGGGACAAACAGTGCAGCTCAATCAGCTTCTGATGTTAACCAAGCCGGCCGGTGAACCAAAACCAAGACACAGCCTTTCTTTACTGAGAGAGTTTATTGACTTTTCAGTCTCACAGCTCACCTTCCACACGACCCAGTGCCCCAGCTATCCCGTTTATATGCTCTTTTTAATAAAAAAACCAATGAAATGAACTCATAAACTGGTAACAGGGATGATAGTCCTGTAATAGGGCTGTAACAAAAAGAAAACTTTCAAAGGAACCGTATATAATTAAATTTAAAATATCGTTTCTGGGGCTGACGATGCACTCTAGCCTCAGGGTTTCCCTTTACAACAGGTCTGGACCCACGGGGGGGTCCTGGCAAATGGCTGGCTTTTGTTGGGTTAAGTACAGCCCCCAGGCAGAGAGGGCCATATCTGGGCAGTACCCTGGCACTTCCACCTGCACCCCTCCCCCCCCCCCCCCAAACCAGAAGTGCCAGGAGGCAGTGGCAGGGTGACATCTGTTAGGGAGGTTCAGGATGGGGGTTTTGTTTCCATGGCGGGGAGGGATGTGGCGTGAAAAGCCAGCGAGGCAGCTGGTGAGCTGCCCTCTGCCTTTCCCCGCCTGAGACAACACCTCGGAAAACAGAATCATTAAATTCTGCACCTTAACTCTGTTTCTCTCCACAGATGCTGCCTGACCTCCCTAGTATTTTTTTTTCCCAGCCTCTTTTGTTCTTATTGCGGATTTGCAACATCCACAGTATTTTCCTGTTGTCTCGTTATCCCTCTCTTCCTTTGAGTCTCTAAACGAAGCTGCTGAGATCCAGCTTCTTACGCCAGGGCCACACCCGAAAAGCACATGAGCTCTGTGCCCATGAGTTCTCCCAATGAGCTTCTGGCTTCAAACACGCCTGTGCAGGGGAGACACGCATGAAGAAAATAAACCACAGAACTAATCGTTTTCAAAACATTTTCTTTTTGGCAAAAAGACGAAATGACGGAAATCTGAAACGAAAGCAGAAAATGCTGGAAATACAACTTCTCATTAAAGATCAAAGCCTGATCGGGGTCAGCTATTTATCTTTGGTGAATGGTTAGTTGACTCTCAGGGAGATACAGGAGGAACTTTGAAAGGCTGGATAGGACAGAGGGTTAAACAAAGCTCAGCCGTGGCTGAGCGGATGGCACCCCAACCACCATCAGCGCACAGTGGCAGCAGTGTGTGTCATTTACAGGGTGCACTGCAGCAACTCACCAAGGCTTCTGTGACAGCACCACACAAACTTGAGACCACCACCACCTAGCCGGGCAAGGGGCAGCAGCCACATGGGAAAACCACAACCTGGAAGCTCCCCTCCAAGTCTCACACCCTCCTGCCTTGGAAATATATCATCATTCTTCTACTGTCACTGGGTAAACCTTCTTCCTGACAGCACAGCAGGTGTACCTGCACCATAGGGACAGCAGCGGTTCAAGAGGGCAACTCGTCACCACCTTCTCAAGGGTAATTAGGTACGGGCAATAAATGGTGGCCTCGCCTGCGACACCCGCATGCTATGAACAAACAATGAAAGAGCACAACGCAATGGCCAACTTTGAACATGTAACTTCCGCCAAAGAAAAGGATCTGTACCTTAGCCTGTCAGAACTTTGATCTTTACCTTGCCCCCTTCCCGCTCAGTATCTCACCTTGGAGCAATCGGAGCAGTGTGACAGAGAGATAGGGACAACGCTCTTCGTGGGGGCTATCCAGGTTGTAACGCCTGGTAAAATCATCAAGCCAGCGGATGAAGGACGGACAAGCAGCCAGACCCTGGACCAGGGAGTTCATAAAGCAGGTGTTGCCCAGGTTCAAGAGGCCTGGAACTAAGCCTGGAAAAGAACAATATCCAAGGTCACCATCAGCTCCCAGCAAATCACTCATTAAATTGTCCCATTAATAAGATCAGTTTTTTTCCGATGCCTCCCAATCGCAATGACTAAGTCACTTCTCCCTTTTATGTTGCATCCATCTCAAAGTTTAACAGGTCAAAATGCTCCGATTTAGCTTAGGTCTGTCGAAGAGGCTGAAGCATTGAGAACTGTCGATTCCAAGCTTCTAGTAAATAAGAGGCATAAAGCACCAGTCGGATTGAGTTGCTTTGGCTCATAAGGGCTGGACTGCCAGGGAATGGGAAGCGACCAGCAACCCCAGTCTGGACATAAGCCAAGTCTATATATTTGACTTGGGAAAAGTCCTGCAGACATGTCACAGTGCATTCAAAACACTTTGTCGCAAATGCAAAAACAATGATTAAAATAAGGTCGTTTTGAATGGAAATTGGAAGGAAATTCGCAAGGAATTCACTGACTTCAAGCTGGCCTCGAAATTACCTTCAATGACTTGGGATTCCCACAGAGGGTACAAAAGTTTATTTATTAGTCACAAGTAGGCTTACATTAACACTGCAATGAAGTTACTGTGAAAAGTACTGTGGTCTTTCAGCAGCAGGTCACATTAACATCTATCTATTACGAACAAGCTGCTGTTTAACCCCAAGCAATATCAAGGGATGTCCGATATTATATAGTATAAAAACAGATCCATATTCTCGGATTGAGAAGCCTTGTAGCCAGTCCTCCTCCCCCCAGCCCCCACCCCCCTGTCGATACAGCGCTGTTGGAGCGAGCATAGAGACAAGCTGGAAAGTTTGCGTTTCGATTCCCCAAATATGAATTTGACTGCTTCACTCTGTCGGAATCACTGATCCCTCCAAGCTACTTTGCCTCAGTGCTGAAGTATTTTAGAGTGCGAGAGAGAAGGAAGGGGGAGGGGGGGGGTAAGAAAAGAGACAGAGAGATAGAGATAGAAAATAAAAAGAGCATCTTACCATCAGGATTACTTTTAAATAATAAACAGTTACAAAAAATCATGATGTAACATCAAAGCATCTTTCTGTCTTGTTCCATCCATGCGGGTTGGTAGTTTTAAAAATGATTTTTTTTTGCTTAAAGGTGAAGTGCTGATGATAACACGTTAGCTTGGCAAGGTTACAGAGCCTGATAATTTGACAGAGCTGAATTAGCATACCCAGTCAATGCTGAATCATCCTTCCCTGATCGATGACTACAATAATTCAGTTCCTTAACAGCCAGCCGACCTCAGTGGCTCCTTGAAGGCAACACATCCCGACAATGCCATCAAGAAATGAGCAGCGGAAAGCTTCTGGTCTGTTTTGTGAATGCTTCTGCTCAAGGCGAGGGATGGGAACACTAGGAGGTGGGAGGCTCCCCTATTGCTCAGTCCCTGCATCAAGCGCTCTGAAGGTCAGGTGCTACATGGTAAGATGCTGGGAGAGGCACATACACCTGGTGTCAAAATTCCAACATCACGCGCCACTGTACCAGCTGAAGCACTTATCCACCCTAAGATTGCCAAGTAATGCTCGAACATGGGAGTCCACAATGACTGGCACTGATGTCGAGGCCACCTAAACCCATTTCAAATAGGATCGGTACAGCCAGCAGACAAAATGAGATGCTCAATTCCCCTCCACCCCCCCATCATGGTACAATATAACAAAGCAGGAAGCCATTTGGCCCACTGTACCTGTGCCAGCCTTGTGAAAGAGCTTTCAATTAGTTGCTCCCCCCTGCCATTTTCATGTAGCCTGCATATTTTCCCTCTTCAAGTATTTATTCAATTTCCTTTAGAAAGTTTCTACAGAATCTATTTCCACCACTCTTTCAAACAGTCCATTCCAGATCATAACAACTCACTGCATAAAAATAAATTCCCATCTCTCCTCTGCTCCTTTTGATAATTAATTTAAATCAGTGACTTCTGATGACCAACCCATCTGCCACTGGAAACAGTTTCTCCTCATTTACTCCGTCGAAACCCTTTATGATTTTGAACATCTCTGTTAAATCTGTTGTCAAAGTCTGGAGGAACCAGTGAGGGAATGGGCTCAGTTAGATCTAGTATTGTGTAATGAGACAAGAGTTAATTAGTAACTTTATACTAAAGGATCCTCTGGGGAAGAGTGATCATAATATGATAGAATTTCACATGGAGTTTGGGAGTGACATGGCCAAGTCCAAAACTAGAATCGTGAATTTTGGAGGTATGACGGGCAAATTGGGTGGGTAGAACGGGAAATTTGATTTAAAAATATAATAGTGGATTCAATTAAAAAGTATGACTGGATAAGCAATGGCAAACGTTTAAACGATTCTGAGAGGTTGTTTCTGCTGGCCAGGGAGTTTAGGACTGGAGCCCAGAACTGGCGTCAACCATTTAGAACTGAAATGAGGAGAAATTTCTTCACTCAGAGGGTTGCGAATCTTCAGAATTTATTAGACCATAAGCTGTAGGAGCAGAAGTGAGTCTGCTCTGCCATTCCATGAGATCATGACTGATCTGATAATCCTCAGCTCCACTTTCCCGCCGTACCCCCATAACCCTTGATTCCCTTACTGACTAAAAATCTGTCTAACCGTCGAAAGCTCGTGCTACCAAATAAACCTGTTGGACTTTAACCTGGTGTTGTGAGACTACTTACTGTAACTCAGAGGGATTTGAATAATCCGGCGTCGAGTATATACAGGACAGAGGCCAATGGATTTTTGGAAAGGGAATCAATGGAGATGGGAATAAAGCAGGAAAGTGGAGCTGATATAGAAATTTAGCCATGATCTTGCTGAATGGTGGAGGAGGCTCAAGGGACCACAGGGTTAACCTTCCCTGCTACTTCTTATGACTTAATTTTTATTCTAAGGAGAACAATCCCAGTTCCGAGAAGCAAAGCCTTAGGCTCTTTCTACTACACCCAATGCCGCTAATATTTAAAATTGGTGAAGCAAAAAGACCGTTAATGTTAGTTCATGATTACTTAATTTCAAAAGATTCTGATGAAAATAAGCAGCTTCTTCAAATACTTGCTATGTGCTAGGGAAACCAGGTTAGGGAAAATAACCTGTCAAACGACATATATCGCAAGGCACAAATCATAACAGCCAAATGCAACCAGCTTCTGTCTGAGCAACAGTATCTGTCAATATTTGTGCAGAGCTTACATTGATTTTTAGAGCTATGCCAGGCAGACAGTGGAGTTGGGTACGGGTTGCGCTCACAGTGGCTTCGTATGCTTTGATTTTACAACAGAAAAGACACATTCCGCCACACCAGATGCCGGAGAAAAACGGGATTGCGACCATTTAAAAGCAGTTATATATCTTACGTGAAGAAAGGAGGCATGATTACTGAGGCACTGGCAGAGGTGGGAGCTGTGCTGGGAGACAGTGGCATGGTGGTAATTACAAGACCTAATGCTAATGCTCCAGGGACACGGGTTAAAATCCCGCGATGGCAGATGGTGAAATTCGAATTCGATAAAAATCTGGGATCAAAAGGTGACGATGAAACCATCGTCGTAAAAACCCCATCTGGTTCACTGATGTTCTTTGGGGAAGGAAATCTGCCATCCTTACCTGGTCTGGCCTACATGTGACTCCAAAGCCACAGCAATGTGTTTGGCTCTTATACGGCCTAGGAAATCACTCAGTTCAAGGGCAATTAGAGATGGGTAACAAATGCTGGCCCAGTCAACGATGCCCACGTCCCGTGAAAGAATAAATGAATAAAAAGGACAGTCAAACAGAACAGAGGTCATAAAATATAAGAAAAGGGCGAATACTTGACGCGATTTCTGACAGTCACATTCCTCATGTACAGTACCTTTCCTGCGTTTCTTTCTCTCAGTAATTGGTCCCCACAATACGTAGATGCTGGCTGCCAAGGCTGCAGCTATTCCTCCAATAACACCCCAGTTCTTCATCATTCTATTCCTGGAAAATAATAAATCGATCTTTTTTTTTTTTAGCCAAATCTCACTCCTTTCTTGACGGCATCCGTCAAACCCACAGGCTCTCTCCACCCACCCAGAGGGTGGTGAATGTGTGGAATTCACTACCACTGAATGCAGCTGAGGCCAAAACGTTGTCAGATTTCAAGAAGAAGTTAGAAATAGCTCTTGGGGCTAAAGGGATCAGACTTTCCCAACCAAATAAACAAAATCAAATTAACTTAGGGACAACTCAAAAGGGGCAGCTCCCTAAAAGGAGGGGAACTGGCTGAAGCAAAAGACAAAGCGGAAAAGAAACTTGAAACATCAAATTAAAATGTGATTAAAGGGGTCAATAATACCGCTCCCTGCGGTGCCCAACTGCCCCAGAAGGCATTAACTGTGTCCTCGGACACCACATGCTCCCTTTCCAGGGACACCCGGCCGTGAATGTAGTGGGAGGAAGGGAGGATCAGGATATTGAATTCGATGATCAAGATGAATGGCGGAGCAGGCTCGAAGGGCCGAACGGCCTATTCCTGCTTCTAGTTTCTATATTTCGATCAGGACAAGGCCAGCAGGTGCATGGGAACGCCACCACCTGCAAGTCGCCTTCCAAGCCCCATGCCATCTTGACTCGGAAACGCACAGGCAAACACATTGAAAATAACAACTGCGTAGCGTTTGCTGCGGGCAAAACACCTTTGGAAGTAAGATAAAGGCAAGATACTGCAAAACTGAAATTAAAACAGTAAATGCTGGAAAATCTCAGCGGGTCTGACAGCATCTGTGGAGAGAGAATAAAGCCAACATTTCAAGTCTGAACGCAGACTCGAAATGTTGGCTCTATTCTCTCTCCACAGACACTGTCAGACCTGCTGAGATTTTCCAACATTTTCTGTTTTTGTACCTTTGGAAATAATTATCAGAAAAGTGGGATTGATGGGGTCGCAGCAGCTGAGGAGGCCAATTCTGCCCATCATAATTCACCCATCCATTGGCATTTTAACATTTACCCCACTCCCAATTATTTCTTAAGCCAGATTTTTACCTCTCTACTCTTTCTGGAAGTTTATTTCACATGCTGGCTCAGGAGACAATATTTATACAGCATCTTTCACAACCTCAGTACATCGCAAAGCACTTTACTACTAATTAAGTATCTTCTGAAGTGCAGCCAAATAGCACGCCGCAAACTCCCACAAACAGCAACGATATAGCGACCACAAGCAGGAATAATGTGACCTGACACTTTTGTTTTTTAAAAAGTCGAGGCATTGGTCAGGACAATTGGTTTCCAAAGACTCTCCACATGCTATAACTTTTACCAAAACACCAGGTTAAAGTCCAACAGGTTTATTTGGAATCACAAGCTTTCGGAGCGCTGCTCCTTCATCAGGTGAGTGGAGAGGTAGGTTTCACAAACACGGCATATACAGGCAAAGACACAATTGCAAGATGATGGTTGGACTGCAAGTCTTTACAGGTAATCAAGTCTCTACAGGTACTGGTACAGGTATTTTGTCTATATATGCCGTGTTTGTGAAACCTACCTCTCCACTCACCTGACGAAGGAGCAGCGTTCCGAAAGCTTGTGATTCCAAATAAACCTGTTGGATTTTAACCTGGTGTTGTGAGATTTCTTCCTGTATCCATCCCAGTCCAACATCGGCATCTCCATATCATAAATTTCATCACCTTCCCTGAAGCGCTGCGCTGGTTGTAAAAGGGGAAGTACTAATGATTGTCACAATGTCAGGGGTGCATTTGGTCAATCGGTCCTGCTGCTGTCTCAAATAGTGACCGTCTCAAAATATCACCTCCAGGTTAACTCTGCCATCCACCAAATCCAGTGTCATGAGTGAATGGGCTCATACAGGAGGATGGGCATTCGGCCCATCTAAATCATTCTGGGCTCGCTGGAAGAATAGCCCCGTTGCCCCCTCTCCCTCAGTCAGTGCTGAGTGAATTGGCTCATAGAGCACAGGAGGGAGGGCATTCGGCCCATCAAGTCCATTCTGAGCTCCCTGGAAGAATGCCCCCATACCCCCCACTGGGTGGAGGGGTGTCAGGGGGAGCTCGGCAGACAGTCTCTGGTATCCTCCCTCAGGCAGTCCAGCCAGAGGACCCCCCCCCCCCCGGGGAAGCAGACCCTGCCTGTGATGCCCCATGCAGTCGAATAGGCTGGCGGCCATTCCCCCCTCTGACAGAGGCTGGGCAGCCAGGGTGTGGATTAAATGGGGTTCTGGGTGCTCTCCCTGTCCGGGATTTCTCTCCCTCTCTCCCCGCCGGGGCCTGGCTGAGTTCCCAGGCCCGGCCTCGCCTCACCTCACGGTGGCTCCGCTCTGCAGGAACTCTCGGACCAGCCTGTCGCCAGCCTCCGAGCGGGCCCCGGCTCCACTCCGCATTCCCCCCGCCCCCCGGCACACGGCAGCCGGCCCCAGCAACAGCTGGCTGGCTGGGGGAGGGAGGGGACACCCCTGCGGCCGGACGCGGAACCAAAAGTCGCAGCCGCCCGGACTCCAAACGGCGGACACCAGCCCCTCGCGCCAACCCCGCTGGAGGAGAGCGTGTGCGCTCCTCCCGGCCGCTGGGTGGCGATGTCAGTGCAGGGTCCCCGCTGGAGGAGTGCGTGTGCGGTCCTCCAAGCTGCTGGGTGGCGCTGTCAGTGCGGGGCCTCGCTGGAGGAGTCCAAGTGCGGTGTGTGCGGTCCTCCAGCCACTTGATGGCGCTGTTAATGCAGGGCGCTGCTGGAGGAGACCGAGTGCAGACACCCACCCCCACAACTCAATATTTACCCCCAACTCGACACCCACCCCCCCAACTCAACACCCACTTCCCAACTCAACACCCACCCCCAACTCAACATCCACCCCCCAAGTCAACACCCACCCCCCAACTCAACATCCACCCCCCAAGTCAACACCCACCCCCAACTCAACACCCACCCCCCAACTCGACACCCACCCCCCCAACTCAACACCCACCCCCCCAACTCAACACCCAACCCCCAACTCAACACCCACTTCCCAACTCAACACCCACCCCCAACTCAACATCCACCCCCCAAGTCAACACCCACCCCCCAACTCAACATCCACCCCCCAAGTCAACACCCACCCCCCAACTCAACACCCACCAACCCAACTCAACATCCACACCCCAACTCAACACCCCCCAACTCAACACCCAACGCAACCCCCAACTCAATGCCCATCCCCCCCAACTCAACACTCAACCTCCAACTCAACACCTATCCCCCCAACTCAACACCTCTCCAACTCAACACCTATCTCCCCAACTCAACACCAACCCCCCAACTCAACACTCACCCCATCCCCCACCTTCCACATTCACCCCATCCCCCATCCACATTCACCCCACCCACACCCGCCCTATCCCCCACCTACCCACTCACCCCACCCACAGTCGCCCCATCCCCTACCTGCACTCACCCCTCCCACACTCATCCCATCCCCCACGTTCCACACTCACCCCATTCCTCACCTTCAAGATTGACTACCTCCACCACCAACGACAATAGCAGCAACATGTACCATCTACAAGATGCAATGCAGCTACTCACCAAGGCTCCTTAGACAGCATCTTCCAAGTTCGTGACCTCTGTTCTCTCGAAGGACAAGGGCAGCAGATACATGGGAACATCACCACCTGCAAGTTCTCATCCAAGGAACATGTCATCCTGACTTAGAAATACATCGCTGTTTCTTCACCGTGGCCGGGTCAAAACCCTGGAACTCTTCCCAAAGAGAACTGTGAGCATAGTGACACCGTATGGATTGCGGCAATTCAAGAACAGCTTTTCAAGAGCAATTTGGGATAGGCACCTTGCCAGTGACACACCCATCCTATGAATGAATAAAAAAATCTAGGCTGATACTCATGTGCAGTCCTGAACTCTCCCCACACCCATTGGGATAAACATAAAAGATCCCACTGTTCCATGAAGAGCAGGGCACTTTACCCCAGTGTCCTAGTCATTATTTATCTCTCAGTCAACAAATAATCTCATATATATGTCTATGTGCCCACGCTGTGTGTAAATTGACTTTTAGAGGATGACATAGGATACACAGCACAAAGAGGTTTCTGGCCCAACCAGGCATGCTGCGCTTATGTTCCATTTGACCATCTAAATTCACCATCATAACTCTACTCCCATCTCCCTCATTTGCTTGTCTAGTTTCCCCTTAACTGCATCCTATACTATTCACTCCAACCACTCTGTGGGAGCGAGCTCTACATTCTCACCACTCTTCTGAATTCCTGCTTAGATTTCTTGGGGGAATATCCCGTATTAGAAACATAGAGACATAGAAGATAGGAGCAGGAGGGGGCATTTGGCCCTTCGCGCCTGTTCCGCCACTCATCACGATCGTGGCTGATCATCTAACTCAATAGCCTAATCTTGCTTTGCCCCCATAACTTTTGATCACCCCAAGTGCTATATCCAGCTGCCTCTTGAATACATACAATGTTTTCAACTACTTCCTGTGGTAATGAATTCCACAGGCTCACCACTCTTTGGGTGAAGAAATGTCTCCTCATCTCTGTCCTAAATGGTCTACCCAGAATCCTCAGACTGTGACCCCTGGTTCTGGACACTCCCACCATCGGGAACATCCTCCCTGCATCTACTCTGTCTAGTCTTGTTAGAATTTTATAAGTCTCTATGAGATCCCCCCTCATTCGTCTGAACTCCAGCGAAAACAATCCTAACCTAGTCAATCTCTCCTCATACATCAGTCCCGTATTAATGTCCTCCAGTTATGATCTTCCCCACAAGGGGAAATGTTCTCTCTGTATCTACTCATTTCAAACTCTTTCAGAATTTTAAACACATCTATTCGATCTCCCTTCAGCCATCTTTTTTCAAGAAGAGAGACCCATTCGGTCAATCTTTCCCGATACGTATACCCACACATTTCTGGTATTATCCTTGTAAACCTTCTTTAGACCCTCTCCAGTATCTCTATCTTGCCTTTATAATATGGTGACCAGAACTGCACAATACTTTGAGTGTGGACTAACTAAGATTCAATACACATTTAGCATGACTTACCAAATTTCCAATGCCATCCCTCTAGAAATAAAACCATGTGCTTGGTTTGCTTTCTTTATGACCTAGCTAAGCTGTGGCATAACTTTTAATATATTAGTATACTTTGGTATATTTGTACTCGAAGATCCCTTTGTTCCTCTACCCAACCTAGAATTGCACCTTCCTGGTAATATGTGACCAAGTCTTCATCCAAAATATACCACTATGTTTATCTGTGTGCCCTGTGTTATTTGCCAATTATTTGGTAAAGTTTAAAGTTTATTTATTAGTGTCACAAGTAGGCTTACATTAACACTGCATTGAAGTTACTGTGAAAATCCCCTAGTCACCACACTCTGGCCTCTGTACACTAAGGGAGAATTTAGCATGGCCAATGCACCTAACCAGCATGTCTTTCGGATTCTGGGAGGAAACCGGAGCACTCAGAGGAAACACACCTAGACACGGGGAGAATGTGTAAACTCCACACAGACAGTCTCCCAAACCGAATCAAACCCGGGTCCCTGGCGCTGTGAGGCAGCAGCGCTAACCACTGTACGTTCTGTAGTTTTTTGAAGTCTTCTTTAGTATTGACGATGGTTCGATGTCATCTGCAAATTTGAGAATTGTGTTTTTGATTCCAAATTCAATGAATGGATATTGTGAACAGAGGTGAACCCAGCCTGGTCCTTGTGGACCATCAGCTCCCATCTTCTGTCAATCCGACTACCCTTTACTCCCACTCTACTTTCTGCCATCAAGCCAGCCAGTAATCCATTCTGTCATTTGCCTCCTGACTCCACATTCTCTGAACTTAGTCTATCATGGGGCACCTTATCCAAGGTCTTTTGAAAATACAGATAAATTACATCTACCATAGTACCATTGTCTACTCTCTCCCTGTTTCCTCCACTGTGTTTCCGACAATAACAATTACACGTCAAAGAGTAAATAATTGGCTGTAAAGCACTTTGGGACATCCAAAGTTTGTGAAGGGTGTTACATGATTGAAAGTCTTTCTTTCATCTGCCCTCTCCATACTCCCCATAAGCGTTTTATTACCCCCACCCTCTAAAATTGCCTGACCTGGAAAATTCAATTGAATCCAGGCTATTCCGTAGCATTAATGTATTGTCATAGAGTCATAGAGGTTTACAGCATGGAAACAGGCCCTTCGGCCCAACTTGTCCATGCCGCCCTTTTTTTTTAACCAATAAGCTAGTCCGAATTGCCCGCATTTGGCCCATATCCCTCTATACCCATCTTACCCATGTAACTGTTTAAATGCTTTTTAAAAGACAAAATTGTACCCGCCTCTACTACTACCTCTGGCAGCTTGTTCCAGACACTCACCAAAATTGCCCCTCTGGACCCTTTTGTATCTCTCCTCTCTCACCTTAAACCTATGCCCTCTAGTTTTAGACTCCCCTACCTTTGGGAAAAGATATTGACTATCTCGCTGATCTATGCCCTTCATTATTTTATAGACCTCTATAAGATCACCCCTCAGCCTCCTACACTCCAGGGAAAAAAGTCCCATCTATCCAGCCTCTCCTTATAACTCAAATTTCCTTATTGGAAATGGGAAAGTTTGAAGGGAACTGTTTTGATCAGAGAACACAAGATGGAGCACTCCATGAGCAGAGGCTAAGTTGCTGCATGTAATACTTTTAACTCCTTATGGAAATGATTCCTTTTTATTCAATATTTGATGAAAAGAACCCTGGAACCAGGTAAACAAAAGAATGTCATTCAGACATTTAATCAGTTTTGCTCCTTCAGATATCTTTAGTGTTTTCCAACATTATCTGTTTTCTCTCTTGATGAGCCCCAGTTTCTATGGATCCTTTACTAATTTAGCTCAAAATTGCTGAGACATTGATGACACGTACCTACTGTCCCTTCTGTCAACCAATAGTGGGAAATTTGATTTTAACAGGTAGAGATTATTCTAGGTGAAACCATTTCTAGACTTGGAATGAGAGAGGTTCCATGAAAGTGGAATGGATATGGAGACTGGAGAGAGGAATGGGAGCCTGGGAGGCGGAGACAGAAGAATGTGAGACTGGGACCTGGAGAGAAGAAGTGAGGCAGACTGGGAAACGGAGAGAGAGGAATGGGAAACAGGGCTGGGAAAAAGGAATGGAAGACCGGGAGACGGAGAGAGGACTGGGAGCTGGAGATGGATGGGAGACAGACAGAGGAATGAATGGTGCCCAGAATGAAGAATAGGCCGGGAAATGGGTCTGAATTTGAAATAAGACCATAAGATACGGGAGCAGAATTAGGCCTTGAGTCTGCTCTGCCATTCAATCATGGCTGCTAAGTTTTTCAACCCCATTCTCCCGCCTTTTCCCCATAACCTTTCATTCGTTTACCAATCAAGAACCTATTTATCTCTGTCTTAATTACACTAAAATAACCTGGCCTCCACAACCTTCTGTGGTAATGAATTCCATAGATCACCCACCCTCTGGCTGAAGAAATTCCTCCTCATCTCAGTTCTGATGGGCCGTCCCTTTACTCTGAAGCTGTGCCCTTGGATACTAGTCTCTCCGACTAATGGAAACATCTTCCCCACGTCCATTGTATCCAGGCCTTTCAGTATTCTGTAAGTTTCAATGAGATCCCCCCCTCATCCTTCTAAACTTCATTGAGTACGGACCCAGAGTCCTCAGACACTCCCCATACATCAAGCTTTTCACTCCTGGGATCATTCCCGTGAACCTCCTCAGGACTCTCTCCAGGGCCAGCACATTCTTCTTTAGATCCCAAAATTGCTTGCAATATTCCAAATGTGGTCTAACTAGAGCCTTATAAACCCTCAGCAGTACATCCCTGCTTTTGGATTCTAGTCCTCTCGAAATGAATAAGTCTGCATTCCCCAGGATGGGTTTTAATTGCCAGTTCAGGTGGGCTTTTCCCACCTCATATTTGGGTCTGTTGTTGAAGGGTTGAAAGAGACCGAATGTCATCATTGGAAACATCTCCGATAGCGTACTACGCAACTACCAGGAGAGTGAACGAAAGTGACCTGGGTGTTTATGCATTCTGCTATTCCTGATGACCTAATATATTAGTCAGAGGCTTGAGTATGAACACAAATAAGAAATGTAATTCGTAAACGTGGAGCGTGTATTTGTGTAGATGATGTCAAGGGGCTAACAACGCAAACAGTTCACTTTAAGATCATCAGCGGCTCTTACACGCCATGTGTGTGGCCAGAAAACTCTCACGCTACCAACACATCACTATGAACACGTGCACAGGAAATGATGTGTTGGTAGGGTGAGAGTTTTCTGGCTACACACATGTCATGTCAGAGCCGCTGATGATCTTATAGTGAACTGTTTACGTTGTTAGTCCCTTGACATCATTCCTACACAGCCCATAAACTATACAGCAAACATTCTCTTTAATGACTAATCGATTAGCGTTCTGTGAAAGCACCAAGGCTCAGGTGGGCAGCTGCTTTGCTACTGTTGAAATAAATGTGTTTGGGAGTGGAACAACACTTGGGAACGACCTGACGCATGGTCACCATGGTTACGCAGGTGACATGGCATTGATCGGGCTCTCCACTGCCCAGATCGCAGAGGCGCCATAGCAACTGGTAGACTGGCACTGCTGGTTGCAACCTAATCCGTAGTGTGCCCGTGGAAGGGACAGATTGGACAATTAGCAGGAGACAACTTGCTGACAAAGACACCTATCATTGGTCATCTGGTCACTCACGATGCTGATGGTATTGGAGAGGGAGAGGGTGAAGCGATAGGATCCTTGCTGGGCCAGGCCAGATGCTGACTGGGGAAGAGGAATACATCAGTGACAGACAACTCAACAGGGATTCTTCAACTGCACCTTGCAAAATCCACGACCGCTACCCTCTAGAAGTACAAGGGCAGCAGGCACATGGGAACACCCTCAACTGGAAATCCCCCTCCAAACTTAGAGCCATTTCTACAGTTTCAGCTGGTCAACCCGCTGGGTGTAATTTTAACCGAATTTGCTGTGTGGGTGGGCAGTTAAAATGTCCCAGGTTACATTTCTGTCACAAAGCTGTCTGCAGCATAGCGTGTCCAGATTAAATTGTTCTTATTCGCTCACCAGATGTCGGTGTCACTGGTTAGGCCAGCATTTATTGCCCATTCCTAATTGCCCTTGAGAAGGTGGTGGTTTCCTTGAACTGCCACAGTCCATGTGGTGTAGATCTACCCACAGTGCTGATCGGGAAAGAATTCCGGGATTTTGACCCAGTGACAGTGAAGGAATGGCGACATATTTCCAAGTCAGGATGGTGAGTGACTTGCAGGGGAACTCCCACATAGTGGGTCCACGTAGTGGGTCGGATCCCAAAACATGACGAGACAGAGTACAGGAATGAGATAGAGAATCTGGTGAAGTGGTGCGGCAACAATAATCTCTCCCTCAATGTCAATCAAATGAAGGGGATTGTCATCGACTTCAGGAAGTGTAAAGGAGAACATGCCCCTGTCTACATCAACGGGGACGAAGTAGAAAGGGTCGAGAGCTTAATTTTTTAGGTGTCCAGATCACCAACAACTTGTCCTGGTCCCCCCATGCCGACACTTAGTAGTTAAGAAAGCCCACCAACGCCTCTACTTTCTCGGAAGACTTAAGGAAATTTGGCATCTCAGCTACGATTCTCACCAACTTTTACAGATACACCATAGAAAGCACTCTTTCTGGTTGTATCACAGCTTGGTATGACTCCTGCTCTGTCCAAGACCGCAAGGATCTACAGAAGGTCATGAATGTAGCCCAATCCATCACACAAACCAGCCTCCCATCCATTGACTCTGTCTACACTTCCCGCTGCCTCGCCAAAGCAGCCAACAATAATTAAGGACCCCATGCACCGGACATTCTCTTTTCCACTTTCTTCTTTCGGGAAAAAAATACAAAAGTCTGAGGTCACGTACCAACCGACTCTTCCCTGATGCTATTAGACTTTTGAATGGACTTACCTCGCATTAAGTTGATCTTTCTCTACACCCTAGCTATGACTGTAACAGTACATTCTGCACACTCTCATTTCCTTCTCTATGAACGGTATGTTTTGTCTGTATAGCGTGCAAGAAACAATACTTTTCACTGTATGATAATACACGTGACAATAATAAATCAAATAATAAATCAATCAAATCAACGTTATGGTGTTCCCGTGTGAGTATGCTGCCCTTGTCCTTCTAGACGGTAGCAGTTGTGGGTTTTGAACGGTGCTGTCGAAGGAGCCCTGGTGAGTTGCTGCAGGGCACCTATGTGTGGTTCACACTGCTCTCACTGGGTGCTGGTGATGAAGGGAGTCCATGTGGTGCAGGAGGGAACTCCAGGATTTTGACCCAGCAACAGTGAAGACAATTCCAAGTCAGGATGGTGTGTGGCTTGGAGGGGAACCTGCATTTCCATGCTATTCCCATGCAGTGGTTACCCTTGGCCTTCTAGGTGCCGGGGGCCGCTGGTTTTGAGTTCGCTGTCAAAGCAACCTTGGCGAACTGCTGCGGTGCTTCTTGTAGATGGTATACACTGCTCCTACTGTGCCTGGGTGGTGGAGGGAGTGAGTGTTCAATGTCAAGCGGGCTGGAATGTGCTGAGCTTCTTGAGTGTTGTTGGAGTTGTATTTGTCCAGGCAAGTGGACAGCATTCCATCACACTCCTGGCTTGTGCCTTGTAAGTTGGTGGACAGGCTTTGGGGAGTTCAGTGTGGAGGTAGGTAGATCCTTGATAAAGCAGGGGTGAAAGGTTACTGGGGGTAGGCGGGAGGTTACAGTCAGATCAGCCATGATCTAATCGAATGGTGGAACAGGCTCGAAGGGCTGAATGGCCTACTCCTGCTCTTACTTCATATGAGTCAGGAAGTGAATTATTCAGCTCAGAACTCCAAGCCCCTGACGTGCTCTTGCAGCCACTGGTCCATATGGCAGGTCCAGTTCACTTTGTGGTCAATGGTTGCCCCAAGGATGTCCCCACATGCCACCCCTCCCACCGGACTAGATGTCCTCCCAGCCACTAAAGACACCAAGGGACTAAATTAAAAGGCATCAAATTCTGTCCTTTAATGAATGGCCACCAGAAATGGTCCAAAGGTAAAGTGGGAACAGAGAAGGATGACCCTGCGAGAAGAGGAATGCACATGGAGAAGCTCCAAGAGCAACATAAAGATTCACAATGTCAGGAACCATCGGATAATGTCCTGATTGCTGATAATGTTCTGCTGAGCTCCAGAACAGATTTAGCTGAAGTGGTCTGAAGTGCCAGTGAGCATTGACTCGGTAAGGTTTTCAATTTACCGGTAACTGTGCATATAAAACAGTAAAAGTAAAGTTTATTTATTAGTCACAAGTAGAGTTACATTAATACTGCAATGAAGTTACTGCAAAAATCCACTAGTCACCTGTTTAGATACACTGAGGGAGAATTTAGCAAGGCCAATCCACCTAACCAGCACATTTTTCAGATTCTGGGAGGAAACCAAAGCACCCGGAGGAAACCCACGCAGACACGGGGAGAAAGTGCAAACTCCACAGAGACAGTGACCCGGGCTGGGAATCAAACCCGGGTCCCTGGCACTGTGAGGCAGCAGCGCTAGCCACTGAGGCAGCAGTGCTAACCACTGTGTCTATTTGCCTATCAAATATTTTCATTGAATTGACATTTATGCTGCAATGAACTATTGATTAAGAATTCTTTCATCTCTCTCCATAACACAAACAATATGGGGAGAAATCTGTATATCTGAGACCGGTAACTAAATACCACATACCTAAAAGCTTTATTAAAATAAAATAGTATGTTTAAACACGGCACTCACGGTGGTGCAGTGGTTAGCACTGCTGCCTCACAACGCCAGGGAGCTGGGTTTGATTCCTGGCTTGGGTCACTGTCTGTGGGAGTCTGCACGTTCTCCCCGTGTCTGCGTGGGTTCCTCCGGATGCTCCGGTTTCCTCCCACAGTCCGAAAGACGTGCTGGTTAGGTGCATTGGCCGTGCTAAATTCCCCCTCAGTGTACCCGAACAGGCGCCGGAGTGTGGCAATTAGGGGATTTTCATAGTAACTTCATTGCAGTGTTAAGGTAAGCCTACTTGTGACACTAATAAATAAACTTTTTATTAATATTGCAGAGTATTTAATGGAGCTCCACAATCACTAATCCATTTAAAAAAAGATTCTTTAACCAGAAGTGTTGGACAATCATTGGGCCAGCAAAAGGAAAATATATAACACCAAAAGCATGTGAATAAAAATGCATCCCGAATCATAGAATCCCTACAATGCAGAAGGGGGCCATTTGGTCCATCGAGCCTGCACCGACAACAATCCAACCCAGGCCTTAACCCGTAATCCCCCTGACTCGAAGGGGCAATTTAGCATGGTCAATCAACCTAACCCACATGTCTTTCTGGGGTGAATCTTTCACACACAATTAGGCCGCCAATATAAGATAGTCGCCAAGAAATCGAATGGGAGATTCAGAAGCAACTTCTTTAACCAGAGAGTGGTGAGGATGCGGAACTCGCTACCAAAGATAGTACTTGTCATGAGTCCAATTGGTGCATTTAATGGGGAGGTGTGATAACCCCCAGAACCTGCATGGGCAATCACTGATTGACCTCCCATTGAATACGAGCTCCCTGGGGATTGGTAATTAGCTAACCAGGTGGGGCTTGTATACTGAGCCCTGTATAAAGCAGGCCCCTGAGTGGGTCCATTATTGCATTGTCCTGGTTGGGACCTGTTGTGTTCACCACAGGCCTATGGCTTGTGCTTCATTTTATTTTGTGCAATAAAGCACTGTTGCTTTACAGCCGGCTCCTGGAGTTGTCATAGGAGGTACACAAGAATATGAGAGAGATGGGAATAGGGTGTTCAGATAATAGGTTTTTATTGAGGAAAGCTGGGGAGAGGCTCAACTGGATGACATCGACTGGCTGGGCTGAATGGCCTGTTCCTGTGCTGTATACCCTGTCATTAAGACCTCGCAGGTCTTTGGTGATTTTTATGTGGCCATGGTATGATGTTGTCAGAATTTTACTAGAAAAATATCCTCCAACTTTGATCCAAATTTGGAATTGAGCTCATCAAAGAATAGAGAAAGGTTAATGTGGTCTGGCAAATGTTCAACAAAGAAGGGACTTCTAACTGTTTAGTATTTAGTACACAATTCTTTTTTGTGTATGCAGGGCTCAAAGAACTCAACATGGTGGCACAGTGGTTAGCACTGCTGCCTCACAGTGCCAGGAACCCAGGTTCAATTCCGGCCTTGGGTGACTGTGTGGAGTTTGCACGTTCTCCCCGTGTCTGCGTGAGCTTCCTCCAGGTGCTCTGATTTCCTCCCACTCCATAGATGTGTGGGTTAGGTGGATTGCTCATGTTAAATTGTCCTTCAGTGTCTGTCCCAAGAGGTGTAGATTACTCGGGTATATGTGTGGGGTTACAGGGATAGTGCCTGGGTGGGATGCTCTGTTGGAGAGTCATTGAAGACTTGATGGGCCGATTGGCTTCTTTCTGCACTGTAGGGATTGTATGAACCCACCAAAACCCGTCAGATAGTCAACCCAAATATGCTCCCACTCCTGAATGAAACGCACACACACACCCCGAAATATTTGGAACATTTATATTATATTTATTTATAGATATATCTCATATTTAAAATACACTCACGATAGAATTTGTATATATATATATATAATTCTTAAATTATTTCATTTTTCCTTTTTGACTGCCAATTCTTAGAAAAGAAATTCAATGATAAAATATATATTTTACTACATTATAAAGTTACCACATGTTGATACAGTGCTTCAGCAAGAGGCTCAAGATGGAGAGACACAATTTCAGGAGATGTACGCCACAGGATGGCACAGATGCTCAAAGACTGCATTTCACTGCTTTAGGAAACTCTACAAATTGGCACAGCCCAACCCCAATAAATCCACAAAGACATTTTTCTTCCAAAATCAATGTGTGTGTGTGTTTTTTTGAAAAGATTAAACATAAGTGAGATTGGGACACAGTGTCAACACAAGCTAATTTAATATGGTGTTGGATAGGGATGTGGGGTTATATGCGTTTAGATAGCTGAGGCCATTAGGTCACAGTGTGCCATCTGTAAAGGCACCAAACAAGACCTTGGTCATATAGCCACAGAATGAAGGCCGGGATTTTACCGCCCCGCCCGCCATGGGAATCAGAGCGGGCGAGGGGCAGACAACAGAAAGGTCTGTTGACCAGTGGCAGGATTTTACAGTTTCGGGACGAGCGAAGCCGTAAAGTCCCTCCCCCTACCCCCCAAGTCTCGGGATGTGATTGCGCTTGTCCAGTGTGCTGGTCCTACCCTAGCCTGGTATATGGTGCTTGGAAAAACAAGATGTGGCAAACTGCAATTAATCTGATAGTGGCCATGAGGTGGCACCCAAGTTCTGAAGAGAGGCTGTAAAAGCTGGTCATACATAACCGTCAGAAAGAAGCCCCATGGGTGATCCTATTGAAACATTCAAGATTCTAAAGACTATGGACAATGTGTTCAACACCGTTACTGATCTTACAGCAAGAAAGTTTGCCTTTTGGAAGGGAGAGGGTGAAGAGGTTGTTTAGATTTAACCACTTTATGCAGCGAGTGGTATGGCATAAAAGCAAAATACTGCAGATGCTGGAAATCTGAAATAAAAACAGAAAATGCTGGAAAATCTCAGCAGGTCTGGCAGCATCTGTGGAGAGAGACAGAGTAAACATCTCAAGTGTAAATAACTGTCTCTCACTCTCTCTCCAGATGTTGCCAGACCTGCTGAGTTTATCCAACATTTTGTTTTTATTTTAAGTGCATAGTATAGACTGCCAATGAAGGGAATAGGGTCAGTAGAGAGATGGTTAAGTGTTCAGTTCATAGAATTATCATAGAAACTCTACAGTGCAGAAGGAGGCCATTCGGCCCATCGAGTCTACACTGACAACAATCCCACCCCAGGCCCTATTCTCACGACCCCACACATGTACCCTGCTAATCCCTTTAACCTACATATCGAGGGGCCCTAAGGGGCAATTTAGCATGGCTAATCAACCTAACCTTCAAATCTTTGGACTGTGAGAGGAAACCGGAGCACCCGGAGGAAATCCATGCAGACACGGGAGAATGTGCAAACTCCACACAGACAGCGACCCAAGTCGGGAATCGAACCCAGGTCCTTGGAGCTGTGAGGCAGCAGTGCTAACCACTGTGCTACCGTGCTGCCCTGGAGTGTCTGGAGAATAAAGAATTTGATGGAGGTGTATGACAGATATTTCCCAGACATTGAACTGGCTGTAGGAACCTGAAAGGGTTCGTCTGGCCATTATATATCCCCATGTGCCGTAAGTGAAAGGTCAAGGAAAAAGGCACAGAATATTAAGATAGAAAAGGAACTAAGAGGGAGAGGACCAGGGAAGTCAGGCAGTGGTGATTAGATGGTGCCAGGCATGGGTGTTAAACGTCTGCAGTGGGTTAGAAGATGATCACTGATAGAGGGAAGATGCTTTAGGATTTTGAGGTCCTGGGGAATAATAATATTAGATGGTGAAATGCAGGGAGGGGAAAGCATGGGTTATTGAGCTTAGGGAGAAATTAGAAATTTCCCAGGAACACTGACTGTGACAAAAGAGAGAGACAGGTAGAAGAGAATTCAGTGGGAAGAGAGAGGTGGAAAAAGTACATCACAGGAAGGGAAAGGGTAACATTTGAAATTACTTTTAAAAATATTTATGTTGTTGACTCTACTTTCTCAGGGAGTGAGCTATGATGATCCAACTGTGTTTCAGCCAAGGAGAAGGGAATTTAACATCGTTCTCAACTGGCATTGGTGGTCATCCTTGGGGAGATGTTTCAAGAGTCCAGCTTGGTCCTTTCCTCACTCTCTCTGTTGCACACAGTGCACAGATAAGGAGAGGAAATAGTGAGAAAATAAACAGAGGGTAAGTAACATTGGAAGGAGGCAAAAGCTACTAAACAATTGAAAAACATCGAAATAAAAGCAAATGACTACGGATGCTGGAATCTGAAACCAAAAGAGAAAATGCTGGAAAATCTCAGCAGGTCTGGCAGCATCTGTAAGGAGAGATAAGAGCTGATGTTTCAAGTCCAGATGACCCTTTGTCAAAGCTTTGACAAAGGGTCGTCTGGACTCGAAACGTCAGCTCTTTTCTCTTCTTACAGATGCTGCCAGACCTGCTGAGATTTTCCAGCAAATTCTCTTTTGGTGAAAAACGTCCAACTTGCACAATGGAATCTTGGGACCACAGCAGAAGGAAGAGGGAGAAATGTGAGTGTGTACTGGGACAGATTTAAAGAACGTCCGAGGGTGGTTTTGGAACAGGAACGAATTTCAAGTTTTGGACCTATGCGTGGTTGGAAGTCCAGGGACCATAACGGCAATCACATACTAGTCTAGAAGCAAAAAAGCCTGGGTGTCCCACTGAGTGTAAAAGCTGTGTAGAAGAAAGCGCTTGTTGTCAAATTACAGTACACTCAATACAAGTTACACTCACTGAGCAGTGAAATGCAGTCTAAGTCTTTACAAGTATCAGAACTGCAAATACTGAAGTATGGAGCAGTGTTAGCAAACCACAGCACAGTGCAGACACTGCAAAGGATCAAACCGACAAAGGAATCCCTGTCTTGCTTACAAAAAGAGGCAAATCATTTATTTTGCCTTTTGCTTTGAAACTGACCAACCTTATATATTATTCTATAATTTCATAGACGTTCCCTAAAGATTCCTTCTTGCTTTCTTTAAGAACCGATGGCGTTACACTCATGAATTATTTGGCAGTTTTTTTCGATGTTAACACTATACTTGAAACGGTCTAGCTAAATGATGGGCTAATCTGCGGTAAGAATGGAGCGGGTTTGGAAAACAGGCACAGGAGATCACAGAACTCTTCAAAATCAACTCCTTGTCGTTTTGCCTTCGATTCCTCCTGACATCAGCCATGGGCTCCTGTTGAGATCCTACATCTCTCAAAACTTAATTCACTTTCCAAATAACTGCAAGATCGACGCTCACCAGAGCACCTGTGATTCGACTTGCAGGGCGGGATTTTACGGCTTCGCTCGTCCCGAAATCATAAAATCCCGCCCAAGGTCCACCCCTCGCCCGCTCCGATTCCCGTGGCGGATAAGGTGGTAAAATTACAGCCACAAAGTTAAATCAAAGGGAGCTGTGAATAGTGATCCTGGCTCACCGTGGAACGGTGCGCGAGATGGTCGGGAAGTTGTTAATTAAAAAGCAAATTATTGCGGGTGCCGGGATCTGAAACAAAAACAGTGAAACGCTGGAAAATCTCAGCAGGTCTGACGGCATCTGTGGAGGGAGAATAGAGCCAATGTTTTGAGTCTGGATGACCCTTCGTTTTAGTGCCAGGGTGGAGGGCAGGCACAAAGGCAAATCACTTGGATCAGATATCCCCCCCTAGCAAAGGAAGTTATATCCCTTTGTAGATTGACTAACATTACAGGATTGCACCATCCTCTGTGACAGAAAGGTGAGCGAGTTATAGGGACTTCTCTTAAAAAATAAGGAGAATGTGGAGCCCATTGCTGACGTGAGATGACCCATTTAAATATAAACCAACATCAGAACACAATAGCGAGGATGGGAACTTGGCACACAGAACATAATTGTGGCCCACATTATAAAGCACTCAGTGGCTTCTTTCTGTCTTTTCAGAGAATGCACTTCTACAATATATATATATATTTTATATATATATATATTCATCCGCATAGATACCTTTTCTGTTTAAACATTTACAATATAGTGTTTACAACATTTAAAAGCAAATAATCTCAATTTACAGAACAACATTTTACACCAGGCAGTGACACAGAGACACGTTCAAAATTTACAACCGGGCTGGATATGGCAAATCAGATACACGGGCACTTGGGCGAGAGGAGGTCACCACTTCTATCTGGCCCCGGCCACACATCTGGCTGTGTCTGTGCGCGAGGGTGGTGCTGCTTTGTTTCCCTTGTTGTTACAAGTTGTAGTTCCTTCAAACCCCGCCAAGGAGGAGATCAAGGGTTTTATCTCTCGCGAATTAGGGAGTTCCTTCCTGGTAATCTTAGGAATGCAAATCCCGAGCTGCGAGAGGAGTGGACAATTCCCAAGCACATTTTTCAGAAAAATGCCACTACCCCGTTCAATCTGTGCCAGAGGTGCCATTCGAAGTTACTTTAATTCGGGTGGTTCCCGTCCGTCTTTCTCCATTTTATGTATTGTGCTAAAGGAGAGGCGGACTTTGACTTGTTCTCTGGCTTGCAACAGCGAGAAACTGATGAAGAGAGGAAGGGGTTTGACACGCCAGAGGCTTGTGCTCGTACTCACTGTCTGCAGAACGTACACGCCCTGCTGTCGGGAACCTGAACTCTCAGTTTTCAAGGAATTTCGACACCAAGAAGAGATGAGATTCCTCAGAATGACAAGACTGGGGCAGAGAGAAGCACCAGGAAAATCACAAAAATAACAAAATGTCATCAACCCGTCAAGTTAATTGTTTACATCTCCGCTGATGCTGCGGACCTGCTGAGCATTCCCGGGATTCTCGACTTTTAATTCAGATTTCCAGCATCTGCTGCATTTTGCTTTGGAAAATCCAGAGTGCCTGGTTCACACTGTCAAGACAGGGTTGAGGTTGGAGACAGTACAGCTCCTTAAAAGGGAAACTTACACAGCTAGTTAAGAGGGGACATGTCGCTAGTTAGCTGAGACCATGGATGCCCTAGATTTTGCTCCATCACATGAGGGAATTACGGAATTTCCCAGAGATTTTGTTTTGCCTCTCCCAGGAGATGGTGGCAGGGGTTTCGGGTGGGGGTGGGTTGGTGGACAGATGTGGTGACATAGCTGAATGCATGGGAGGCAGGTTTCATCATCTCTTCTTGTATGACCACACTGGATGGATAAACGTATAAGCACAGTCCTGGGATCAATCCCTGACCTCCTCTGGCCCAGCTAGTCACAGGATAACCTGGCTAAGCCCTGCTTCGTAAGCAGCAGAATTAACAGGGAATCACAGCGATCACGTACAGACTGGCCTCCATTTCCAAGAAGTGGATCATTTGACCGAGAGATTGACGTTACATCTTGGTTCCAGCCATTGATTCTTGTGACTAACTTTGCACAGACGGTGGGTCTTTCACAGAAATATTAACTGTTTCCCGGTCTCTCTGCGTATGAGGAAGTTAATGTCACAGAAACGTGGAAAAGTCAAAGCAATGTCTACAGGGACTATTTCCTTCAGGGCCGCAGTAATATCAATCCAAAACTAATCAAAGCCAAGATTCTATGAGCACAGTAAGAAGCCTCACAACATCAGGTTAAAGTCCAACAGGTTTATTTGGAATCACGAGCTTTCGGAGCACTGCTCCTTCATCAGGTGACCCACCTCACCTGATGACGGAGCAGTGCTCCGAAAGCTTGTGATTCCAATTTAACCTGGTGTTGTGAGACTTCTTACTGTGCCCACCCCAGTCCAACGGCAGCAACTCCACATCAAGATTCTATGAAGAAGAAGTGCTTTATATTGGAATACTTTTTGTCAGAGTTGAGTTTAAACTGGTATCTTCTAGTTGTGATTGGGTATAGTGCTGTTGTGGGGAAATTAAAGAAATGGTTACCTGACACACAAAATGGTTACCTGGGAAGGGACATTAAACAGGCACTGGCTTTTAGCACAGACAAGTTACTTAAAGTTAAAACATGCAGTAACTGCAATGATGCATGAAGCTAGTCAGAGCTTGAGGCACTTTAAGATAAGGGCAGACCCAGAACAATAAGGTCTGATAATAAGATTAGCCCTAGATGGGAACATAAATACATAAATGCAACAAAACCAATCACTGAATGTACCGATCGAAACCAGTCATTGATAGAGGAAATGTATCCATTCTATGAACAATGCAATGTTAAATGTCCTTGAATAGAGGCTGCAAGCAAAGTAGTCTCTCGCATTTGTATAGCACCTTCCCAGTCACAGTTTGCAGATAAGGGATAAACCTTTTAGGACTGAGGTGAGGAGAAATTTCTTCACCCAGAGGGTGGTGAATGTGTGGAATTCACTACCACAGAAAGTAGTTGAGGTCAAAACGTTGTCTGATTTCAAGAAGAAATTAGATATAGCCCTTGGGGCTAAAGGAATCAAGGAAGGAAGGCGGGATCAGGGTATTGAATTTGATGATCAGCCATGATCAAAATGAATGGAGGAACAGGCTTGAGGGGCCGAATGGCCTATTCCTGCTTCTAGTTTCTTTAAAGTTTATTTCTTTATTAGTGTCAAATTAACACTGTGATGAAGTTACTGTGAAAATCCCCTAATCGCCACACTCCGGCGCCTGTTCGCCGACTTTCTGTGTAGAAACATTCTATTCTTGATGTTTCTTTCACCGCCCCGGGACATTGCATTGACGTGCTTCTGAAGTGTGTTTTTACTGTTGTAATGTAGGAAATGCAGCAGTCAAATTAGCAAGGTGCCACAAACAGCAATAAGATACCTGACCTGCTTTAGTCATGTGGACTCAGGGGTAAATATGGGAGAAGGCGCCTGCTCTTATCTCAAAATAATGCACGGGCTCAGAGCTTCATCGAAACATCTCATCTGAATGACGGTACCTCCAACAGCGCAGCACTCTGTACCGCACTGGAGCGTCAACTCGCATCACTGGACTGGAATAAACAACCATCGAACCAAGAGGCGACAGTGCTTCCCCTGCACAGCCTCCGTCAGAAGTCTAATACAGATCCACTGGAACCTGGGAGAGAAGCAAGTGGGATTGAGCAAGATGTCCACAGAACTGGACTGCTGCAAAGCTCAAAAGAATAGAGTAAGGCGTCTCGCAACACCAGGTTAAAGTCCAAAAGGTTTATTTGGAATCACAAGCTTTCGGAGCGCTGCTCCTTCATCAGGTGAGTCAAGGAAGCAGCGGTCTGAAAGCTCGTGATTCCAAATAAACCTGTTGGACTTTAACCTGGTGTTGTGAGACTTCTTACTGAGCCCACCCCAGTCCAACGCCGGCATCTTCACCTCAAAAGATATGGGGCAGATGGTAAAAGCGAGAATCTAGGATGCTGTAGGAAGCTGGACTGGGGCGAGGGGGGCAGTAGCTAACAGTGCATGGCAGGGGTGGGAGAGGCACCTGGGAACTGGGATCTTCATTGTGAGGCTTCTGGGTGGCTACTGATTATCACATCTGATCTTTATTCACTGACCAAACTGGGAGGCAGGAATTGGATCTTCCACCAAAAAAAATTCCTGAAAACATAATTGGCAGATAGAGGGGAATGGTAACTTGCACCCAAACTATTGGAATGGGGAAAAGGGTCATTCATAGAATCCTCTAGTGCAAAAGGAGGCCATTCAGCTCATCGAGTCTGCACCAACCACAATCCACCTCGACCCTATCCTCATAACCCCATGCATTTACCCTAGCTAGTCCCCCTGACACCAAGGGGCAATTTAGCATGGCCAATCCACCTAACACGCACATCTTTCGACTGTGGGAGGAAACCGGAGCACCCGGAAGAAACCCACACAGACGCGTGGAGAATGTGCAGACTCCACACAGACGGCGACCCGAGCCGGGAATCGAACCCGGGTCCCCAGTACTGTGAGGCAGCAGTGCTAACCACTGTGCCATTCAAACAACATACTCAGTCCATTTTTGACAGATCTCAGCCCCATCTCCCGACTGTCTCACCAAATCCCCTCATTCTCAAGTATTTCCCATTTAAACTGTCTGTGAAGACGGTACGTCCAATCTTCCCCTGACATTGCTTCTTACCAGCCAAACTCCTCCCTTGCAAATGGGTGCCCCCCCCAACCTCCCGCCGGTAGCTTTGACACTTTGATACACCGCATGACCAAAACACAGAGAGAGACCATACATGGGGAAAGGCGTCAGCGGCTGTGATCCTTCGCAGACACAGCATTGGCGGAGAAGCTCAGGGGGGGTTGTTTTTTTAAATCTTGCGAGAAAAGAGAACGACCATTCTTTCTCAACACCTCCCAGTGCAACAGAAACACACAGTAGCGAAACCAGCGGCTCCCAGCCCAAAGGTAACACTAGAAATAATAAGGTGTGGATTGGACAGCTGTAGTGTCCAAGGCTTCACCCACAACCCTTGGCTGATGTGCTGCCTGGGCGCTGTCATCTTCCTCCTCCTCCTCATTTATTTTCGATCAGCTTCTGCACTTTGTAAACGAGGTCTCGCGCCAGCTTCAGCACCTGCTGCGCGTCGTGGTGCTCGGCCATCTCTAGAGGGTAGAACAGGAAGTGATGGTTAGCGGTGTTCAGAGGTCAAAGGGGCCCTCGAGGGATCAACCTTGCAATCCGGGGCGGTAAAACCCAGATTGCCTGTCCAGTTGGAGGCGAGTGACCGCATCCTTTCAGGGGAGGCGATGGTCTAGTGGTATTATCACTCGTCTATTAATCCAGAAACTCAGCTCATGTCCTGTTCCAAATCCCATATTTTTAATGATCCAGACTGTGAGCCTGTAACAACCATCCGCTCAGAATCATTGAACTGAATACACTCGACTGGTGTGTTGTGGCCTGTAAGACTCAGAATAAGTTAGGTTTGATGACTGACCGCAAGTTGACTTGACAGTCCCCTCCACCACTGGCCAATAGTCTGCCTGAATTCTTCCCCAGCACCAGACAGGTTACATTGCCAGCGCGAGCAACAAACTCCTGCGGTTTCCAGGGTTCGAATCCCGCCACAGCAGATGGTGGAATTTGACTTCAATAAGAAATATCTGGAATTAACAATCTACTGATGACCATGATACCATTGTCGATTATTGGAAAAACCCATCTGGTTCTCTCATGTACCTTTAGGGAAGGAAATCTGCCGTCCTTACCCCGGTCTGGCCTACATGTGACTCCAGAGCCCCAGCAATGTGGTTGACTCTCAACTGCCCTCGGGCAACTAGGGATGGGCAATAAATGCTGGCCCAGCCAGCGATGCACATGTCGCATGAATGACTAAAAAATAATGGGGGGGGGGGGGGGAATAAGGCACTGGGTCTTTTAATGAGTTATAACCAGTCCCTTTACAAACATATTAATTAGGAGCAGGAGTGGGTCCCTTGCGCCTGCTCCACCATTCAATAAGATCACAACTGATTCAACCCCACATTCCTACCTACCCCTGATACATTTTTCACCCCCCTGTTAATCAAGGATCTATCTAGCTCTCCCTTAAAAAATATTCGATAGCTCTGCTTCCACTGCCTTTTGAGGAAGACAGTTCCACAATGCCTTGAGAGAAAACATTTCTCCTCATCTCTGCCTCAAATGAGCGACCCCTTCTTTTTAAACAGGGACCCCAAGTCCTAGATTGTCCCACAAGAAGAAACATCCTCTGCACATCCACCCCGTCACTTCAGGAAACTGGAGTGTGAGTCCCGCCTGGATAAAGGGATGGGATTACTCCTCTAATGGCACAGATCTTTCACCAGCCTCCCTCCCAGTCACGCCGACTAACACGGATGGGCTATTAGGAATTGGCTGCATGGAGTTGGGAAAAGGGGAATAAGGAAGGTCGAACCAAGATGGGGAAATGGAGGGAAGATACAGAAGAACCCTGATGTATCCGACTCGAGGGACTGAATGGCCTTCTCCTTTCCCTCAAACCGCACTCCCTCCAATCCCCAAAGGGGTGGGTCAGAGTGAACAAAGAACATTACATAGAACATAGAACATAGAACATTACAGCGCAGAACAGGCCCTTCGGCCCACGATGTTGCACCGACCAGTTAAAAAAAAAACTGTGACCCTCCAACCTAAACCAATTTCTTTTCGTCCATGAACCTATCTACGGATCTCTTAAACGCCCCCAAACTAGGCGCATTTACTACTGATGCTGGCAGGGCATTCCAATCCCTCACCACCCTCTGGGTAAAGAACCTACCCCTGACATCGGTTCTATAACTACCCCCCCTCAATTTAAAGCCATGCCCCCTCGTGCTGGATTTCTCCATCAGAGGAAAAAGGCTATCACTATCCACCCTATCTAAACCTCTAATCATCTTATATGTTTCAATAAGATCCCCTCTTAGCCGCCGCCTTTCCAGCGAAAACAATCCCAAATCCCTCAGCCTCTCCTCATAGGATCTCCCCTCCATACCAGGCAACATCCTGGTAAACCTCCTCTGCACCCTCTCCAAAGCCTCCACATCCTTCCTGTAATGTGGGGACCAGAACTGCACACAGTACTCCAAGTGCGGCCGCACCAGAGTTGTGTACAGTTGCAACATAACGCTACGACTCCTAAATTCAATCCCCCTACCAATAAACGCCAAGACACCATATGCCTTCTTAACAACCTTATCTACTTGATTCCCAACTTTCAGGGATCTATGCACACATACACCTAGATCCCTCTGCTCCTCCACACTATTCAAAGTCCTCCCGTTAGCCCTATACTCAACACATCTGTTATTCCTACCAAAGTGAATTACCTCACACTTCTCCGCATTAAACTCCATCCGCCACCTCTCGGCCCAACTTTGCAACCTGTCTAAGTCTTCCTGCAAACTACGACACCCTTCCTCACTGTCTACCACACCACCGACTTTGGTGTCATCAGCAAATTTGCTAATCCACCCAACTATACCCTCATCCAGATCATTAATAAATATTACAAACAGCAGTGGCCCCAAAACAGATCCCTGAGGTACACCACTTGTAACCGCACTCCATGATGAATATTTACTATCAACCACCACCCTCTGTTTCCTATCCGCTAGCCAATTCCTGATCCAATTTCCTAGATCACCCCCAATCCCATACATCTGCATTTTCTGCAGAAGCCTACCATGGTGAACCTTATCAAACGCCTTACTAAAATCCATATATACCACGTCCACTGCCTTGCCCCCATCCACCTCCTTGGTCACTTTCTCAAAAAACTCAATAAGGTTAGTAAGGCACGACCTACCTGCCACAAAACCATGCTGACTATCACCTATCAATTCATTACTCTCCAAATAACTATAAATCCTATCCCTTATAATTTTTTCCAACATCTTGCCGACAACAGAAGTGAGACTCACCGGTCTATAATTCCCGGGGAAGTCTCTGTTCCCCTTCTTAAACAATGGGACAACATTCGCTAACCTCCAGCACAGGAACAGGCCCTAACCTCCAGCACAGGAACATTCGCTAACCTCCAGCACAGGAACATTCGCTAACCTTACAGCACAGGAACAGGCCCTGCGGCCCTCCAAGCCTGCACCCACCATGCTGCCCGACTGAACTAAAACCCCCTACCCTTCAAAGGATAAAGAAAAAGTGGGTTGTTACTCCTTTTCATCCTCCACCTCCTGTGGTGGGGACTGAAGGCGGCTCACTAATAGCTTGCACTCACAGCGCCAGCCATGGAGGAGCTGACCGGAAGAGCACCCCCATGTGTTACCCAGTCCATTGGTGTTCTAGACCCCGCCCTGCTCCCACTCACCGTTAAAGAACTTGATGATGTCAGTGAAGTCCATGTTGTTCTCCAGGATGATGTCTCGATAGAGCTCCACCAGCGACAGTGCGATGAAGAGCACAAAGTGAGTGGACGAGGTGTACTTAGCTGCCCAGATAGTCTCCCAGACCGAAAACACATCACCATAGACTAACTCTGCGGAGGAGAAAGAGGGAACAGGCTGCAGGAACTCAAAGCGGCAAAGACACGGGCGGGATTGGGGGGAATAGAGGCGAAAAATGCAACAATGTGCTTTCTGGCGCTGCTTCATCCCCTAAAAATGGCAGGCCTTAGCTCCAGGAGCTGCGGTGTCCCCCATTCTTCATGTATGAAGCTAATATATATATATATATGGGGCGGTACGGTGGCACAGTGGTTAGCACAGCTGCCTCACAGCGCCAAGGACCTGGGTTTGATTCCCGGCTTGGGTCACTGTCTGTGTGGAGTCTGCACGTTCTCCCCGTGTCTGCGTGGGTTTCCTCCCAGTGCTCTGGTTTCCTCCCACGGTCTGAAAGACGTGCTGGTTAGGGTGCATTGGCCGTGCTAAATTCTCCCTCAGTGTACCCGCACCGGAGTGTGACGACCAGGGGATTTTCCCAGCAACTTCATTGCAGTGTTAATGCAAGCCTACTTGTGACACTAATAAATAAACTTTAAACTCCCTTCCCTGCAACACCCGCCCTGTGACAGCCGTCCCACCATCACCCACCTGTGGCCTGGGTCTCTCTGCGATGCTGGTGGGTGCATTTCCCGCAGCCATTGCTGCTCTGAGACACAGACCATCCCCACTTTGTACGGGCGAGTGAGTCAAGGTGGTAAGTGGGTCTGAGGAGGGATGTAGTAGGGAACAAAAACAAAACAGAAGAAGATGGGAGGAAGTACGGTCGGTTACAACCACTTACACTTACCCCGCTTGAAATCGAGCAGAAACCAGCGATAGCAGAAGTAGAAGTGGGTATAGTCCCCATTCTGATGCATTAACTCAAACAACTCCGAATCCAGGATCTGGAACAGCAGCACAAACACACATCACCTTCGGAACGTGTCAGCCTTTTCGCTAGAAGCAGTTCGAGCTCTGACAGGAAATTCCCCTCACCCTCCGGGTTCCAGTCTCTCACTCTCTGTCGCTAACCTGCCGATTGCTCTCTCAGCTTTCACCAGTCCAGCTATGGTTGTTATAGAATCCCTCAAGTGCAGAAGGAGGCCATCCGGCCCATCAAACCTGCACCGACAACAATCCCACCCAGGCCTTATTCCCCCATAACCCTATGGCCTGTCCTCTTGACACTAAGGGGCAATTTAGCGTGGCCAATCCACCTAACCAGCACGTCTTTGGACTGTGGGAGGAAACCGGAGCACCCGGAGGAAACAGACATGGGGAGCATGTACAAACTCTGCACAAACAGTGACCCAAGCCGGGAATTGAACCTGGATTCCTGGCGCTGTGAGGCAGCAGTGCTAACCACTGTGCTACCGTGCCGCCCTATTATTGACCCTATAAACTTTCTCCTATTCCTCCTAAGCTTCAACTACACCAAAGTTCATTCTGCAGGGACTCACTCTGTTAAATACTCTGATCTCTCTCTGCTTCTCTAACTCATTCTTTGCCAACTACACAAACCTTCCTCAGCCTCTCTTCCTCAAAACCAAACTCTGCACCAGAAAATCATTCCTTCTTGAGCTATTGTGACCTCTCTCGCAGTCTTACGGGGCTGTAATTTGTGTGTAAGAATTGATTTGTTTTTTGTGTGATGTTAGTTTAGGGATGAATGTTCTCCACAACACTGGGATTATCTTCTCTTTCTTTAAAATAGTACCAAGAAACCTCAACACCTCCCCATTTATATAGAAACACAGAAGGGAGGAGCAGGAGGAGGCCATTTGGCCCATCGAGCCTGCTCCATCATTCATTATGAGCATGGCTGATCGTCCAACTCAATAGCCTAATCCTGCTTTTTCTCCCATAACCTTTGATCCCATTCACCTCAGATGCTATATCACGCCGCCTCTTGAATACATTAATATTGAATACATTTAACCTCCCAGCTTGAGTATGATACCCAAAATAATGTGACACCCTCTCAGTTTTGCACTAAAGTATCACTCTAGATTATGTTCTCAGTTCCTGGAACATATGAATTTTGGAAATAGGAGGAGTAGGCCATTCGGCCCCTCAAGCCTACTCCGCCATTCAACTAGATCATGACTGATCTCCTCCTTCAATGCCATTTTTCCTCACTATCCACGTATCCCTTGATTTCTTTCATACCTAGAAATCTACCTACTTCTGTCCTGATTTTACCTCAATGGATCTCCTTTTCCCGCCACTGTCAATGGGATTTCCCACTGAATCTACCCCACTCCGCCAGGAAACCCACAACATGGGTGGTCTGTCGGCAGGAGCCAAAGATCCGGAAAAATCCCACTCACTGACTGAGCCCTCTGAGGTAGATAATTCCACACATTCACCACCCTGTCCATTGAAGAAATTCCTTCTCATCTCAGTCCTAAGATGCCTACCTTTCATTCTGTGTCCCCTGGTTCTAGATGCCACAGCCAGGAATGTTTCTGCATCTACCCTGTTGAGTTCTGTAAGAATTTTGCATCCTTCAGGGCATTCTTCATTCTAACAGGGTGTTTGAGTTTAAGAGCCGTGGGGTTATGCTGCAACTGTACAGGACCTTGGTGAGACCACATTTGGAATATTGTGTGCAGATCTGGTCACCTCACTATAAGAAGGATGTGGAAGCGCTGGAAAGAGTGCAGAGGAGATTTACCAGGATGCTGCCTGGTTTGGAGGGTAGGTCTTATGAGGAAAGGTTGAGGGAGCTGGGGCTGTTCTCTCTGGAGCGGAGGAGGCTGAGGGGAGACTTAATAGAGGTTTATAAAATGATGAAGGGGATAGATAGAGTGAACGTTCAAAGACTATTTCCTCGGGTGGATGGAGCTATTACAAGGGGGCATAACTATAGGGTTCATGGTGGGAGATATAGGAAGGATATCAGAGGTAGGTTCTTTACGCAGAGAGTGGTTGGGGTGTGGAATAGACTGCCTGCAGTGATAGTGGACACTTTAGGAACATTTAAGCGGTTATTGGATAGGCACATGGAGCACACCAGGATGATAGGGAGTGGGATAGCTTGATCTTGGTTTCAGATAAAGCTCGGCACAACATCGTGGGCTGAAGGGCCTGTTCTGTGCTGTACTGTTCTATGTTCAACGAGATCACCGCTCATTCTCAATCCAGAGAATACATGCCCAATCTCCTCCGCCATCCCAGGAATTAGTCTAGTGAATCTATGTTGCAATCCCTCTATGGCAAGTATATCCTTCCTCAGGTAAGAAGCCCAAACTGCACACAAACTCTAGGTGCGGTCCCACCAAGGCTCTGTATAATTGCAGTAAGACATCTTTACTCCTGTACTCAAATCCTCTTGCATTGAAGACCAACATACCATTTGCCTTAATTGCTTGCTGTACCTGCATGTTAGCTTTCAGTGCCTTATGAAGGACATCAACACTTCCCAAACTCTCATCATTTCAGAAATGTTTTGTATTTCTGTTTTTCTTACCAAGGTGGATAACTCCACGTTATGTTCTATCTGCCATGTCTTGCCCACTCACTCAGCCTGTCTAAATCTCCTTGATGCCTCTTTGCATCTTCCTCACATCCCCCTCATCTACTCTGCCAATTACATCCTCAAAAGACTCTAACAGGTTTATCAAACATGATTTCCCTTTCATAAACTCACGTTGACTCTGTCCAATCGCACCATTATTTTTAAGTGTCTGGTTATCACATCCTTTACAATAGCTTCTCGCATTTTCCCTACTATTGATGTCAGGCTAACCAGTCTGTAATTCCCTGTTTTCTGTCTCCCTCCTTTCTTAACTGGTCAGTTTATATTTGCTACATTCCAATTAGCAGGAACTATTCCAGGATCTATAGAAGTTTGGAAGCTGGTCACCAACACATCCACTATCTCTACAGCCACCCGTTTCAACACTCTGGAATCACCCGGCCCAGGGGATTTATCGACTTTTAGCCTGTGGACAGAGAAAGAACGGCTACCTCAACAATGATTTAACAACAATAATGGCAACGGTGGCTTTAAAATGGCTATTCTGGCTGAGAGCTAAACATGTTGGGATTTTTGGTCAACTTATAGACTAAAACCAGATACAGGTTGTAAAGAGGCTCTGGTCTGGGAGCTGTGATCTGAAGCTTCCCAGATAAGAGAAGTTGTTTAGATTAACCGAGACAGCATGGCTTCGATCTATATGGCTGCACGTACGGGTCATGTCAAATGAACGAAGCGTAATGGCATTGTTCAAAAGTAATTTCACTGGATGTTCGAGCCATGTGATCGGTTTCTGGTTACATCGTTGGCTGGGTGACAGGGAATCTTCCGGAAGTGAGTGAACAAAGAACAATACAGCACAGGAACAGGCCCTTCGGCCATCCAAGCCCGCGCCGCTCCCTGGTCCAAACTAGACCATTCTTTTGTATCTCTCCATTCCCACTCCGTTCATGTGGCTATCTAGATAAGTCTTAAACGTTCCCAGTGTGTCCGCCTCCAAAACCTTGCCCGGCAGCGCATTCCAGGCCCCCACCACCCTCTGTGTAAAATACATCCTTCTGATATCCGTGTTAAACCTCCCCCCCCTCACCTTGAACCTATGACCCCTCGTGAAGGTCACCACCGACCTGGGGAAAAGCTTCCCACCGTTCACCCTATCTATGCCTTTCATCATTTTATACACCTCTATTAGGTCACCCCTCATCCTCCGTCTTTCCAGTGAGAACAACCCCAGTTTACCCAGTCTCTCCACATAACTAAGCCCTTCCATACCAGGCAACATCCTGGTAAACCACCTCTGCACTCTCTCTAAAACCTAAAGTGGAGAATTGTGGATAAAGAGACATGTGAGTCCTTTGTTTGGCAGCGATAACTCGAAAAGACCAATCATCACAACAAGACCTGTGCCCTGAAGGATGCTTCAGAGAAGGAGAAGATAGATTCTACATCAAGGATATTTCTTGGCCAAGGTTTTCCTAAGCTCGGTAGTACCTATTTTCAGTTAATTAGTTAAAGTTGATGTTCAGTTAAAATTAATATGCAGTTTAAGAGTTAAAGTTCAGTTGAAAGTTGATGTTCAGTTCGCGTTTAAGTTCAGTAAAGAGTTAATGAGCTGCGACTGTTTATATTTGAATTGGTACCAGAAGTATTAAATAAAGAAAGAATTGAATTACTGCTCTTGTTTATCTCATTAAACTGGAATGCTTGGAAGGTGTTTAAATTAAAGCTGTATAACAAGCCCCATTAATTTCTACAGTTCAATATTTTTATTCATGCCAATTAGTTTCAGTTCCTCATTCTCGCTAGTCCCTCTTGGACCAAGCATTTGGCCATCTGCTGACAAATTTTGCTTTATGTTGCTCATGTGAAGCGCATTGGGATATTTTATTATGTTAAAGGTACTGTATAAATACACGTTGTGGCTCCTAGGCTGGCCCGCTGGAAGGTTCTGACACATAGACGGAGTCCTTTTCAGCAGCAGAGCTCAGTGGCAGCACACTGAGTCGGACAAACCTTGCTCCGAAATTTGGGTCTCTTAAATCTAAACAGAGGAAACTATTAAAGTCTGAGGGGCAAATTGGCTGTGGCGGATTGGGAAACGACATTGAAAAGTATCATGTTAGATTGGTGAAGATGTGGAGATGCCAGCGTTGGACTGGGGTAAACACAGTAAGAAGTTTAACAACACCAGGTTAAAGTCCAACAGGTTTATTTGGTAGCAAAAGCCACACAAGCTTTCGGAGCTCCAAGCCCCTTCTTCAGGTGAGTGAGAATTCTTAAAGTGTTTCTTAAAGACTTGATTAGTTGTAAGTATTCGCATTCCAACCATTATTCATGTAGATTGAGTTTGTGTCTTTATATGCCCTGTTTGTGAACAGAATTCCCACTCACCTGAAGAAGGGGCTTGGAGCTCCGAAAGCTTGTGTGGCTTTTGCTACCAAATAAACCTGTTGGACTTTAACCTGGTGTTGTTAAACTTCTTACTCAGATTGGTGAAGGCCAGCAGTTCGTAGAATCATAGAATCCCGACAGTGCAGAAGGAGGCCAATCAGCCCATCATTCCTGCACCAACCACAATCCCACCCTATCCCCGTAACCCCACGTAATTACCCTGCTAATCCTCCTGGCACTAAGGGCCAATCCACATCTTTGGACTGTGGGAGGAAACTGGAGCATCCGGAGGAAACCCATGCAGACACGGGGAGAATGTGCAAACTCCACACACACAGTCACCCGAGGCCAGAATTGAACCTGGGTCCCTGGCGCTGTGAGACAGCAGTGCTGGGAGATTAGTGTCAGGGGGATTAGCAGGGTAAATATTTGGGTTTACAGGGATATGGCCTGGATTGGATTGTTGTTGGTGCAGGCTCGATGGGCCGAATGGCCTCCTTCTGCACTGTAGTGATTCTATGAATAATTGAGTTGAGAGTTAACGAAGGCATGGAAGACGCTTTCAGCAGCATATGGGCTGATGCAGGGGTGGAGTCAGTGATAGTGTCGGCAAGATTCCTCAGCCAGTTTTGATCCAGGGTTGACTCAATATCGCAAGACTAACTGGCTTTTACATAGAATATCGGGCGACACGGTGGCACAGTGGTGAGCACTGCTGCCTCACAGCGCCAGAGACCCGGGTTCAATTCCAGCCTTGGGTCACTGTCTGTGTGGAGTTTGCACGTTCTCCCCGTGTCTGCGTGGGTTTCCTCCGGGTGCTCCAGTTTCTTCCCACAGTCCGAAAGACGTACTGGTTAGGTGCATTGGCCATGACAAATTGCCCCTTAGCGTCAGGAGGATTAGGAGGGTAAGTACGTGGAGTTACGGGGGTAAGATCTGTTGTTGGTGCGAGCTCGATGGGCCAAATGGCCTCCTTCTGCACTGTAGATTCTATGAATGAAACAGGCTCGCCAGGTCGAGTGATTTAAGCTCCACACGGCTCTCCTTCCCTCCCTACCCCAGCAAACCTTATCTGCATTAGCATCTATTCCTTTCTCCCTCATGGGCTTATCTGAAACGCATCCATGCTATTCACCTCAGCCAATCCATGTGGCAGTCTTTCCGGTGCCTCTATGTCCTTTTAATATTATGGAGACTAGAACTATTGCACTGTATTCCAGCTGTGGTCAAACCAAGGTTAGATACAAGTTTAACAGTAACCTTTCTGCCTCACATAACTAGTCTGATGAATACTTGCTGTTGAGGCACTGGAGAGGGTGAAATCAGAGACGTGTACCTGGATGAGAGAGCGCATGTTGGCAAAGTGAGTGTCCATGGCCCCTCCGTGTGGAAAGTTCTGGTTCATCCTCTTCATCAGTTGGGTGAAGCAGCTGAACGCCATGGCCTCTGTACAAGGGCAGCAAGACAGAAATGGTGAGGGAGAGACAGGCAGAAGGATTGCAAGTTGCCTGGAGGTGTTCCCGCGGGTAGGGGGGTGGGGTGGGGGGAGCAGGAGGGGGGTTAAAGAAAACACTTCGCAAAGCAGCGACTCCTCATTTTCAGTCCTACGGCCCGCACTGTGCAGTTGCAGGTTGGAAACAAAGCCCAGCGTTACACTTCCCAATCCAGGCTCATATTCCAACAACTAAATTATTCCCAACAGCAGCGACCTGTGAAACATTTGCGATGAAATTGGTATCTATACTGCTTTCAATCCCCATCCTACACTATTCCAGCCTTCCCACTCATGTCCGACCCATTCCATTCCTTTCACATCTCCAATATCATCGGCATCCCCATTCTTTCTTCCTATGCCGTCCTCATCCCCATTTCATCCCTCCCAGCTGTCTCTTCCAGTGCCATTCCCCCATGTTATCCGCTCCCGTGATCTCCCATTTCCTCCCATGGCGCGACTCCCTCCCATGCTGTCCACCCAACCTCCCCTCGCATGCCCTTTCCTCCCTCCCTCAAATGCTGTCCCTCTCCTTACTGCTTTCCCTTCCATGCCCTCCCTCCATTCCTCCTGTGGCACCCCCTTGCCCCATCCTCCCATGCTGTTCCTCTGCCCACCCTCCCATGGTGTCCTGTCCTCCTATGCCATACCCACTCCACCATGCCATCCCTAATACTTGAGCAACTTCCATTACTGTCAGGGTGACCAGAATTTCCAAAGTCAAAACCCAGCCACATTGAAATGCCTTGAGAAGGTGGGGTTATGTGTTGATTGACATCTTGGATGGCCAATGACAGGTGTTTGGGGGAGGGGCAGATGTGATGGCATCACCCAGAATATGTCCAACCAGGTTTGGCAACCGTATTAATTCACCCAATTATCGGAGGCAAAGCTTACGAACCACAGAGTTTTGTTTCAATGGCATTTCTGCCTCATTTTCATAGAATCCCTACGGTGCAGAAGGAGGCCATTCGGCCCATCGAGTCTGCGTCGACCACAATCCCACCCAGGCCCTATCCCCATAACCCTGTGAAACAGCAGTGCTAACCACAGTGCTTGTTTTGGGTCTTGGAATCATAGAATCCCTACCGTGCAGAAGGAGGCCATTCGGCCCATCGAGTCTGCACCGACCCTCTGACAGAGCATCTTACCCAGGCCCTATCCTCGTAGCCCCACATATTTACCCTACTAATCCCCCTAACCCACACATCCCACTCTCGGTGTTATACAAAGTTGAGCTTCGCTGGGGTTATGAGGAAATGCGTGTGTCATGGACTGACTTGAACTTTGATCTTTTCTTCATTAACGGGAAGGCTCTTGTTTGCATGATCCACACAATACTCAGCACTTTCAGAACTTGGAACACGGTTAAAAATGTTGATGGAGGAATCCCTTTCTAAAACTAAGGAGCGACCTTTTGAAATGGACGATTGCCGATCCCTAGACTGACTGCACTGAGTCTGTTGCTGAGATTGCACAGTTGAATCTTTCACAGTCGAAGGTCATTCTAATATCTGCCCACAATAGACCCAGAGGCTCACAGTCAGTCCGGAAGATATCCTTGGCTTCCTCCTGCTAGATTGCAAATCATTCCAGAATAGTCCACGGTCACAACTGACCGTGAGAGGCTCAGGTTGCTTCTGGTATCTTTCTTGTGAGTTGCCAATCACGGCTGGACCAGTCTATCCTCTCCAACACTAATTTGGAGGTCAGCTCAGCAGCAGTCGATTTCCCCAAGCTGCTGTCAACTGTGCAATCTCAGCAGGCAGCAACAGAATCAGTGCAGGATTATATTCGGTTTTACCCCATCAAAGTCTAGAGAAGGACAATTCAAAAGGCTGTTCCTTGGTTTAGAAAGCCACTAAAGAATTAAAATGGGCAACTGGATTCCAATCTTCGTCAACATTTTCAACCTTGCTCTGAGTTGTATCCTTTCCAACTGCTTGATCGGGCACGGTGCCACTGTGGTTAGCACTGCTGCCTCACAGTGCCAGGGACCCAGGGTTCAATTCCTGGTTCGGGTCACATTCTGTGCGGAGTCTGAATGTTCTCCCGTTGTCTGTGTGGGTTTCCTCCGGGTGCTCTGGTTTCCTCCCACAGTCCGAAATGCATGCTGGTTAGGTGCATTGGCCATGCTAAATTCTCGCTCCCGCCGTGGGGGCGGCACGGTGGCACAGTGGTTGGCACTGCTGCTTCAGTGCCAGGGACCCGGGTTCAATTCCCGGCTTGGGTCACTGTCTGTGTGGAGTCTGCACGTTCTCCCCGTGTCTGCATGGGTTTCCTCCGAGTACTCAGGTTTCCACCCACAGTCTAAAAGACATGCTGGTCAGGGTGCATTGATCTGAACAGTCGCCGGACTGTGGCGACTCTGGGATTTTCACTATAAACTTCATTGCAGTGTTAGTATAAACCTACTTGTGACACCAATAAATAAACTTTAAATTTTGTACCCTATTCAACTGCTTGTTGGGTGCAGGGGTTGGGGGGGCGGGGGGGGGGGCGTGGTTCCCCATGCAACTGATCGGGCAGAGGTGGGGGGAGTACCCTATGTGGTTGGGGAGTGGGGATCACCACCCCCCACTCCAGAAACATAACAGCACCATTATCAGCAAATGCAAATTTGCTGTGACATTTTTGTTTTTATTCATTCCTGGGACATGGGCGTCACTGGCTGGCCAGCATTTATTGCCCATCCTGAGTTGGCCTTGGCGGGCAGTTGAGGGTCAACCACATTGCTATGGTTGTCTCATGTGGTGATGTGGAGATGCCGGCATTGGACTGGGGTAAACACAGTAAGAAGTCTTACAACACCAGCTTAAAGTCCAAAATAAACCTGTTGGACTTTAACCTGGTGTTGTTAGACTTCTTACTGTGTCACATGTAGGCCAGACCAGGTAAGGACGGCAGATTTCCTTCCCTAAAGGACATTAGTGAACCAGATGGGTTTTTCCGACAATCGACAATGGTTTCATGGTCATCAGTAGATTCTTAATTCCAGATTTTTTAATTGAATTCAAATTCCACCATCTGCCGTGGTGGGATTTGAACCTGGATCCCCAGAACTTTAGTTTCTGGATTAATTGTCTGGTGATAATACCACTGGGCCATCACCTCTCTCAAAGCCTTGTTCATTTTTATGGGGCATTTACACAGAGCGGGTTCTCGGATTTCTAACAGTAAAATCTGGACGTTTTCAGCCAGCCAGACACTGGAAATGAGAGATCAAGTACAAAGAAACAGAGCCGTAAGATGTTGGAGACGCCGAAGATTCTGTAGAACGCGAGCTGATCTTCAATTCACTGTGTGTACACAGTGCACTGGGAGATCATGGCACCTGTGCAATGGCGCCCCTGGAGCTCAGCAGCCGGCTTCCTAGCAAGAATAGTCTCTGCCCATTCCCCCATCTGGTGAGAATCACATTTGGGCTCTTTCTTTTTTACTAAGTGCCGTACAATTGGGACCGGGAGCTCTCCCAAAGATTCGGCACGTTTCTCTTCCATTTTCACACTCGTTCAGCACTTGGAATCTTTTTGGTAAGATCCCCCTCCCCATGTCAAATCAGCTTAGCCTTAAAACATTGGGGCCGATAGTTCAGTTAGTGGGAGAAATCCAGGATAAAGAGGCCACAATCTTCAAATTAGAGCAAAATCATTCTAGGGTGACATCAGGATACAGCTTTCCACACAAAAAAAGGGTGGAGGAAATCTCAAATTCCTTCCCACAAAAAGAAAGCTGTCAACGGCTGTGGGGACTGGGTGGAACTCACTCAAAATTTTCAGAACTTAAGAGATTTTGTTTTGACAGGTAAGGATTTTCAGGGAGAGAGAACAAAGGTGAGTGAATGGAGTTAAGATCGGAATCCGCCATGATCAAAGCGATTAGCTAAAACAGGCTTGAGAGGCTTTAAGGCCTCCTGTTGTTGCTATGGGCAACAGAACAAAGCTGTCTCACTCACTGCCAGATTGCAGGCCTAATCTACAAAACGTAAATGAGTTACACTGGAGTCGCACAATGACCAGAAAGACATCAAAATCCTTGCTTTAGAAATCCAATTTAGAGTTATTACTGACAATTAATATTGACTTTACAGAAAAAAAACCTTTGTTAGCTGCTCGACCGCCAGTAAACGTAATTAAATCATAAACTTGCCATCGTCCAGGACAACTAGGAGTGGAGCCAGGAGGTCACACATTCCCTGCACATAACCAATCTCTAAATGCTGCCAGATATAACTGCAAAAAGAGCAAACAATGTTCAAATAATTAATAAGGTGAACTTTCATCCCATCGTCCGTTTCGTTTGCGCCTAGTCTGTCGAAGAAGTTGTATTCGCTCCCTCGCTAAACTTTAGAACTTTTCTTCGTTATCCCTTCTCAGCCAGCATTTCTTCAAAAGTGTGGAATCCTGTCTCTTCACGCTACCCTCCCATCTCTAAACTCTTTTTAAGCTTTGTGTGATAATCCCCATGATGTCCGTGGGGAATCACTGATTGATCTGCCAGTGGGGCTTGTTGAGTACGAGTTTCCCCGGTAACAGGCAAGGGGGCCTGCCCAGGCTGGAACTTGTTACCTGAGCCTTTCATACGGCAAGCTCAGGACTGGGCCTGCTGAACTGTAGGCACACCACCACGGCAGTGGTTTTACTTTGCATTCTGTACTAAACTGTGTTCCTTCCCAGTTGGGCTTCCCGAGCCATTATAATTTGATAGAATTCCGGTCACACTCCTCACAATTCAAGTTGAACATTGAACACCAATTCCCACAGGATGTAACCCGACAGCTCAGCATTCCATGAGGCACCGTATCAAAGTTTATTTTTCATACAGAAATTCACATAGGACAAGATTTACCTGCACATGACGTTACGCAGCTTCTCCAGGTTAGCCGGTGTGAAGTACCAGTAGTTACGGTCACAGCGTTGAACATCCTTTTCTATCCTGTGCAGATTAACTGTATACATGTCCAGTAATTCTTGCTGCAAGATTTTTAAAAAGACAAACTGTAGCTCGACTAACGGAAACACAAGTAAAAAACATGCCAACTTCTTGACAGAAATGCTGCCAAGTGCCATTATAACAGTGCGAGCCAATAAGGAATTAATCAAATTATACCATTCCAGAGGGCGGCACAGTCGTTAGCACTGCGGCCTCACAGCACCCATGGACCCGGGTTCGATTCCCGGCTTGGGTCACTGTCTGTGCGGAGTCTGCATGTTCTCCCCGTGTCTGCATGGGTTTCCTCCCACAATCCGAAAGAAGTGTTGGTTAGGGTGCATTGGCCTTGGTAAGTTCTCCCTCGGTGTAACCCGAACAGGTACCGGAGTGTGGCGACTAGGGGATTTTCACAGTAACTTCATTGCGGTGTTAATGTAAGCCTACTTGTGGCATTAATAAATAAATGACCTTTAACTTTAAAAACATCGACGAAACATGGCTCCAAGATCCGCAGATCATTGCAAAAGTCCTCTAGATCAGGGGGAATCGTCCTGATTTGATTTGATTTATTGTCACATGTATTGACACACATACAGTGAAAAGTATTGTTTCTTGCGCACTATACAGACAACACATACCCTTCATAGAGAAGGAAACGAGAGAGTGCAGAATGTAGTGTTACAGTCATAGCTAGGGCGTAGGGAAAGATCAACTTAATGCGAGGTAGGTCCATTCAAAAGTCTGATGGCAGCAGGGAAGAAGCTGTTCTTGAGTCGGTTGGTACGTGACCTCAGACTTTTGTATCTTCCTCCCGACGGAAGAAGGTGGAAAAGAGAATGTCCGGGGTGCGTGGGGTCCTTAATTATGCTGGCTGCTTTGCCGAGGCAGCGGGAAGTGTAGACAGAGTCAATGGATGGGAGGCTGGTCAACCGGTCAAGTGGGAACAGGAGAAATTGAGTGGAAGTTTAGGAACTTGGAAATGTTCTGAGTGCTTTATAAATAACCTGGGGAACTGTCAGAGAGATTTAGGTTTGATTTTGAATCTGATGGTCCAATTTTGCCCTTTGTGAAACATTCAAATGTCTAGTTTAGAAGCTTCGACCATCACGAGTGTGAGGCTACCTCGACAGACCAGTTGGCCTTTGTCTGTCCATCAGTTTTGAACACTCAGGGCGGGATTTTGTGGCCGCACTCGCCCCAAGGTCGGAAAACATCGCCCGAGGTCAACAGGCCTCTGCACAGTCCGTGTCCCATTCGCTACGATTCCCATGGCGGGCGGGACGGGAAAATTCCACTCTCAGTGTGGAGGCTGAGCGTTTGGGATAAAAAATATTTTCCCTTTCCCACTCTCAGCAACCCTCACCTTTGATAAACATAAGAAGCTTTGCTTTTTTAAAAAACGAAATGGAAAAAGCGGGAAATTAGCGCATGGCCAAGATAAAAGTAACAGCATATCGATCCACTGGCTCTGGACCAAACTTCAGGGATGGAATTTCAGAAGGAAAATGATACAAGAACTCTCATTGGCTCTCCCATAGCAACACCAATGGTTTGACTCAGAGTACTCACTGCGTACGTCACTCCAGTGGAGGAGGCTGGGGAAGCTGCATGGGCATTGCTCTCAGACATACTCAGCTGCTGACAAAAGCCTTCCACCTCTGCCCCGACTGGCAAGGCTTCTTCTCGTTCAACCAGCTCTTGCTCAGTCATATTCTCTGCCGCTTTATACATAGGTAGGTCGCCGCGTGACTCCTCATGGTCAGGATCTGATCCTTTCACCACAGGAACTACTTCTTCTGATCCTTCCACCATAGGAACCACTCCTGACCCTTCTGCCATAGGAACTACTTCTTCAGATCCATCCGATACAGGAACTACTTCCTCAAATTTAGCCACTACAGGCAATACTTCTTCAGATCTATCTGCCACAGGAACTACTTCCTCAGATCCATCCACCATAGGAACTACTTCTTCAGATCCAACCACTACAGGAACTACTTCTTCCGATCTATCTGCCACAGGAACTACTTCATCAGATCCATCCACCACAGGAACTACTTCCTCAGATCTCTCTGCCATTGGAACTACTTCAGATCCATCTGCTATAAGAATTACTTTTTCAGATCCTTCCACCACAGCAACTACTTCTTCAGATCCATCCACCATAGGAACTACTTCTTCAGATCCATCTGCCACAGAAACTACTTTTTCAGATCCATCTGCCACAGAAACTACTTTTTCAGATTCATCCACCACAGGAACTACTTTTTCAGATTCATCCGCCACAGGAACTACTTTTTCAGATTCATCTGCCACAGGGACTACTTCTTCAGATCCATCCGCCACAGGAACTACTTCTTCAGATCCATCCGTCACAGGAATTGCTTCCTTGGATCCTTGTGCTGTAGGAATTACTTCCAGTAGCCGCTCCAGGGAAGGTTGCTTTTCCTGTGATGCCTCTTGAGGAGGAAATCCTTCCTCTGCTTTGTTTAGCCCGCTTCCCCGTCTCTGTGCCACTGTTTGCTGGCTGCACTGTATCACCTCCTCCGTGCTGAAGCTGCGCTCTGAGTAGCCAGATGTTGTGGAGAAGTTGCGAGAGGATGGGTGCCCAGAGTCTGGCGAGCAGGCGCCATTTGGCACGGTGCCATTTGGAATGGGCGCTGCCGGTTTGTCGCTGTCAGTTCCCACTTCCTTCTCCAGTTGTTCACCCTCTGCCTCTTCCACAGACTCAAACACCTGAGAGCAAAAAACAGAGTCAACAAACGGTCACACTGCAAACTGTAACATTCTGGGGGTTGTGGTTCGGCCTAGCAGAACTAGCGAGCCCCTTTCAACGAGCGAGACTCATCCATTCGAGAATCAACCCAACCAACCATTGAATCTCATGTATTCTTGTTTTAAGATGTGCCCAGTTTTCATGCATCTCCAGCTAATAAATTAATGCAGCTCCTTGTGTCTAAATGGGTTTGTGAATTGTCTTGGCGTTTTCAACCCTAAGTCACATTCACAATGAACGGGATTTTCCAGCCCCTCCCTCCCACCACCGTGATTTCCGGTGGCGGAGGCAGCTCGTCATTGGCCGTAGCTTGAATTTTGCGGTCCTGCCTATCTCTACGCCGTTTCGCGTGGCTCGCCACTCCCGCCGCCGGGGAACCCGCCACGGGGGGAGGGTTGCCTTCGGCGGGGCTGGAAGATCCTGCTGGCAGGAAGGACTGGAAAATCCGGCTCAATGTCTCCTCCACTTTGCTCCCTCTCATATGTGGCTATTTCTGCTGACAATTCTTGTTTTTCACAGTATCCCGTTTATTTTCTGATGTTTAAAATCTTACTAGCTTAAGAAACCTTTGTGAGGAGAGTGTTACAGATATATTTATGTTTAAGGCGACTGTTTACAGATTCAGCTCTATTCTGCAGATAGTCTGGAAAACGTGCAGCTCAGATGCTGGAAGAGCAGGATAATTACTCCTTTTAGCCATGTAGTATTCACTTAGATAGAGCTAATGGACTTTTATTTACAAAAAGAAAAGATCCCCTGGGGTTTCTGAGTAAAGGAATGGAAGGTGGGTTTTGATATGCAGGGCCTTGTGATGATGTAGTTAATGGGAGGAGCTAGGTATGTAGAGAGGAAAAGCTTTCAGTTCTGCCTGGGGCATGTTTAAAGACAGAGGTCTGCAAGCTGCTCTGAAACTCTCTGAAACCATCAAGCCTGTGTACAACCTTATAGCAAGTATATTTGTGGTTGCTAACTATATTTAAAGTGGTTTATGATTCTGAAACAGTGATATGTTCGAAATTAGAGAGTAGTTTCTTTTCATTTTTAACTGTTGTTCAACTGTTATGAGTTAAGCTGCTCCGTTTGTTACAGTTATCATATAATCCCTACAGTGCAGAAGGAGGCCATTTGGCCCATCAAATCTGCACCGACCAAAATCCCACCCAGGCCCTATCCCCAGAACCCCATGCATTTACCCTAGCTAATACCCCTGACACTAAGGGGCAATTTAGCAAGGCTAATCCACCTAATCTGCACATCTTTAGACTGTGGGAGGAAACCAGAGCACCCGAAGGAAACCTATGGGAGAACATGCAGACTCCACACAGACAGTGGCCCAAGCCGGGAATTGAACCCGGGTCCCTGGCGCTATGAGGCAGCAGTGCTAACCACTGTGGCATTGTGCTGCCCCATAGTTAAACTATGTTATTAGATCAAATTTATTTCACGATAAAAGACCACTAATTTGTCAGTGGAATTACTCTTGGAGTGAAGCATCTATCCTCAAATGTATGCCAAAATAGAAAAAAAATGTTGTGGTCTAGTGTGGCTTCCTAATGTAATTTGGGATTCTGGTCCAGGACCCTAACACTTTTCTCAGATATATTTTGCGCTAAGCAGGGAAGGCAGGCGGGAATGGGATAAAGGGTGTTAAAAATCCATTACATTTTTCAATTCTCACTGTCAGTGCTTTGGCTTTATCCACTCCATACCCATTCCCACTGGCAGGAGCTGGTTTCCAGTACCTCACACGGAGCGAGTTGAGACACTTTGGGGGGGGGGGGGGATTTATTTTAACAGGACAAGGCCAGGAGGAAACTGTCCGATTTTACCCCTGACACCTTTCGATTTTACTTTCCATTAAATAATTTGCACTTATTTGCAGTAATGCCTGGCATGACTATGGGACGTCCCAAAACACTTCACTGTCAGTGAGCTATGTTTGAAGCCTAGTCACTGCTGCAAACGTGGCAGCCAATTTGCACACAGCAAGCTCCCGTAATCTGGCCCTGAAACAAATGGCCAGATTGTCCATTTTCGATGCTGGTTAGGGTAGGAAAATCCGGGCCTGTGAGGGCATTCAAGAACAGAAAGCTTGGCAAATGTATTCATTCCTCGTCCGTGGGCCTTAAAGCTAATCCTTGTCTGAGATCAGAGTACTCAACACAAGCCCAAAGCTTCTCCTTATATTGCTGTGTTCTCCCCCTTGAACTATTTTCCTCCATTCACAATATTCTCATTTTGTCCCCATGTTAAAATCACCTCCGGGTGCTTTGGTTTCCTCCCACAGTACTAAAGACGTGCTGGTTAGGTGCATTGGCCGTGCTAAATTCTCCCTCAGTGTACCCGAACAGGCGCCGGAGTGTGGCGACTGGGGGATTTTCACAGTAACTTCATTGCAGTGTTAATGTAGGCCTACTTGTGACACTAATAAATAAACTTTAAAACTTCACCGGCTGAAGTGAAATGAATTCCAGACCCTGAAGACACCAATGAGTCTTGGGCCTAGTCAGCATTTGGTCCCATTAAAGCTTTTCACAAGACTTAGCTCCGTGTCCAAGAATTTAAAGTCAATCAGTGCACCGATATCTTTCCCAACACTTGTGGCGCAGTCAAGACAAGGCAACATTTTCCTGACAGGAAACTGAACAAGTATCGAACTAGGAGCAGGATTGGAGACCGTGGAGTATTAGTATTTTCACCGGTCTTGCAATCCAGAGACCCAGGGTAATGCTTTAGGGACCCGGGTTCATAGAATCCCAGTCCATCTATAATCATAGAATCCCTACAGTGCAGAAGGAGGCCGTCCGGCCCATCGAGTCTGCACCGACAACAATCCCACCCTTGCCCTATCCCACAACCCCACATATTTACCTGCCCAATCCCTCTAACCTTCACATCCTGGGACACTAAAGGGCAATTGAGCACGGCCAATCAACCTAACCCACACATCTTTGGACCGTGGGAGGAAACCAGAGCACCCGGAGGAAACCCACGCAGACACGGGAAGAATGTACAAACTCCACACAGACAGTGACCAAGCCGGGAATTGAACGCGGCTCCCTGGCGCTGTGGGGCAGCAGTGTTAACCACTGTGCCGCCGTGTCATGCCATGGCAGATGGTGAAATTTTAATTTGTTAAAAATCAGGAATTGAAAGTCTGATGACGACCGTGAAATTATTGTCGGAAAAAAAACCCCTCTTTTGATTGTGTAATGTTCTTTAAGGAAGGAAATCTGCCATCCTTACCTGGTCTGGCCTACATTTGACTCCAGATCCGCAGCAATGGGACTGACTCTTAAATGTCCTCTGAAATGGGCTGGCAAACAATTTTATTGCCCATTCATGGGGTGTGGGCATCGCTGACTGGGCCAGCATTTATTGCCCACAGTCTGGCTTTGTTTCTGAAGAGACTGTTCAGCTTTCAAGTACAGTATTTTAATGTTTATTTATTAGTCACAAGTAGGCTTACATTAACACTGCAATGAAGTTACTGTGAAAATCTCCTAGTCGTCACACTCCGGCGCCTGTTTGGGTACACTGAGGGTGAATTTAGCCTGCCTGATGCACCTAACCAGCACGTCTTTCGTGTATCTTAACTGTGTGAGCTCCGAGTGTTTAAAATATCCTTTCACGTCTCAGATCCCAGCTTTCCTGCCACACTCGATTTTTCAAGTAAACACGTGGACACCTACAGGCTGCCATGAATCTGGCCCAGTCAACGACGCCTACATCCCACGAATGAATGACAAGAAAAGACATAGATCAAGGTCATTAAAAAGTTCAATGTTCCTCTTGGGTAAGGGTTAAAAATGTCCGCGGTGGGGAAGGGACATACATGAAGTGACCATTCTGAAATTTGCGACTGAGCAGATGAACGACCTTAACTAAGTTTGATGTGGCTGATAGCCAATCCTTATTCCACATTTACAAAGGATAAAAAAACTACAGCACAGGAACAGGCCCTTCGGCCCTCGAACTCTGTGCTGAGCATCATGCTCTAACGAAACTGAAGAAAAGGCCCTCCAAGCCCCTGCCGACCATGATTTTTAAAAAATTTATATCCAATCAAAAACCCAATTGGTCCAATCAAAGTTTCTACAAGAGAGACATTACAGATCCAAGCTGACAAGACAGGCCCCACTTTTCCTGTCTTGGCCTCGATCAACAAGATCCAAGCTGATAGGAGCAGGCACTACACCCCCTCCCGGGTTTGAGCTTCACCTTAGCCAAAAGGCCCAGGTGGCGTTTTTAAAAATTGCTTCAATGAAGCCTCAGTGTGACCTCATTGATGTCTATCAAGTGTAGGGTCAAACTTCGACACTTGATCTTAGCCAAAAGGCCGAGAAGCGATCATGATGCCCTAATTAAACTAAAGAGAAACCTTCTGCTTTATTAGGTTTGTATCCCTCTATTCCCTCCCTATTCATGTACCACATCCTGGTGAACCTTCTTTGCACTCTTGCCAAAGTTTCCATGTCCTTCTGATAGTGTGGTGACCAGAACTGCACGCAATACTCCAAATCCGGCCTAACCAAGATTTTATATAGCTGCAACATGAATTGCCAACTCTTGTATTCAATGCCATACGCCTTCTTAATCATCTTGGCCACCTGTGTTGCCACTTTTAGGGAACTGTGGACCTGCACGCCCAGATCCCTCTGTATCAATCCCTCCTGAGGCATTGATGGAGGGGGAAATAGGGCGACTCAAGGTGACTCTTTCTCAAAGTGGGTGAAAGCGAAAGGATGGAGCCACCAGTCTCAGCCTGAGAGGGCAACAGTGAATCATTTCGTAGGCTTGGATTGCTCCTGCCATGGGGCCTTAATTAACAACCAACAATGTATTTGTCCTTGTGTCAATGTTGTGGTACTTGCAGAATCCTATAAACGATGTGACATATGGTGAGCGACTCCCATTTACACCCATGAGGACCCTGTGCGTCTAATCCTGGACAGTGAAACTGTCAAAATACAATGATGTCTGTTACTGTGACTGGTGACATGGTGTAAATATCTCTTTAAACCCAATATCGTAGTGAATACAAATACTGCTAGCTTTTATTAACCATTCAGCCAATGTAAATAATTACATTTAATTAAGTATTCAGGTAACCTCAATTCACTGCTTTTAAATCACTCTTTGTTGCTACTGGGACAGAACGTTCTGTTCCGCTTGAGATGGTCAATACAATTTGAACGTAAATATGACTTTTGCCCCCTGTACACTTCTGCCTGTCTCCTCTTCCACATCGAGCTTCCCTGCCGGAACCTTCAGCTATCATTTTCCCCATCCTGCTGCCTCCCGTCTCCAGAGAGTTGGTAAAACACAGCTCTGTGAGTCTTTAGTGAGAAGGCCGCACATAAAGAACAAAGATAAGTACAGCACAGGAACAGGCCCTTCGGCCCTCCAAGCCCGTGCCGAACATGATGCCCTAACTAAACTAAAAAAAAACCTGCCCTCACTAGGTCCATATCTCTCTATTCCCTCCCTATTCACGTACCCAGCCAGATGCCCCTTAAATGCAATGTGACTGCTTCCACCACTTCCTCTGTGTTCCAGGCACCCACCACTCTCTGCGTGAAAAACTTCCTCCGCACATCTCCTTTAAACCTTCCCCCTCTCACCTTGAACCTGTGCCCCCTTGTAACTGACACTTCCACCCTGGGAAAAAGCCTCTGACTATTCACCCTGCCTATGCCTCTCATAATTTAATAGACCTCTATCAAGTCTCCCCTCAGCCTCCGTCTTTCCAGTGAAAACTATTCTAGTTTGTTCAACCTCTCCTCATAGTCAATGCCCTCCAGACCAGGCTCTTTCTCAGGAGACTAAGGAAATTTGGCATGTCCGCTACAACTCACACCAACTTCCACAGATATATCATAGAAAGCATTCTTTCTGGTTATATCACAGCTTGGTATGGCTCCTGCTCTGTCCAAGACGGCAATTAACTCCAAAGGGTCATGAATGAAGCCCAGTCCATCACGCAAACCAGCCTCCCACCTATTGACACTGTCTACACTTCCCGCTGCCTCGGAAAAGCAGCCAGCCCAATCAAGGACCCCACGCAGCCTGGATATACTCTTTTCCACCTTCTTCCATTGGGAAAAAGATACAAAAGTCTGAGGATACGTACCAACCAACTCACAAACAGCTTCTTTCCCACTGCCATGAGACTTTTGAATGGATCTACCTCGCATTAAGTTGACTTTTCTCTACACCCTAGCTATGACTGTAACACTACATTCTGCAACTTCTCCTTTCCTTCCCTATGTACGGTATGCTTTGTCTGTATGGTGCGCAAGAAACAATACTGTTCACTATACACTAATACATGTGACAACAATAAAATCAAATCAAATCAACATCCTGGTGAACCTTCTTTGCACTCACTCCAAAGCTTCCACATTCTTCTGGTAGTGTGGTGACCAGAACTGCACCCAATACTCCAAACATCCTTCACCTCTTGAAGTACATTCTCCAGACTATTGCACCGTGTGTTTTCTATATCACCAATGGCTGTAGTTGGTCTCAACAGAACTGGAACTTTAAATACTTAAACTCAACCATAAACAGCTGCAGAAATTTGGTTTAAAAAAATCAATCGCAAGTTAATTGCTATTTGAATACAGTACCAAGCAGCCTCCATTTCCTTTCTTTGATGTTTGCATACTTAACTAAGACACATTTAGACCTCACAATGGCAGCTTATAGGTGTTCATGTGTTTACTTGAAAAATCGAGTGTGGCAGGAAAGATGGGATCTGAGACGGGAAAGGATATTTTAAACACTCAGAGTTCACACAGTTACATGGAAACATAGTGTGGTAAACCACTGTTAGCTTATTACCTGTATATGTGACATGCCTGGACACACCCCTGCCGGCCCTACCCGAGACACCTCCCCGCCCTTGTCCAGGTATAAAGGTGACTGCTCCCCATCCCCCTGCCTCAGTCTGGACCAGTTCATCGGCATGGGTGTGCTCCAAGTCTTTTGCGAATAAAAGCCTATTTGTTCTTGCATACAAACTAGTCTTTGCTCGATTGATGGTGCATCACATAGAAAATAGAAATATGAGTAGGCCGTTCGGCCCCTCAAGCCTGCTCCGCCATTCATTATGATCATGGCTGATCATCAAATTCAACACCCTGATCCCTGGAATCACAGAATCCCTACTGTGCAGAAGAAACCGTTCGGCCCCTCGAGTCTGCACTGACTTTCTGACAGAGTATCTTACCCTCGGTCCTATTCCCGTAACCCCACACATTTCCCATGGCTAATCCATCTAAACTTACATATCTAAGGGGCAATTGAGCATGGTTAATTCTGCCAAACTGCACATCTTTAGACTGTGCTAAATATAAGCTAAATGTTATAGTCAGCAACACAGCCAGACTGTGGGTTTTGTCGCCCCTTTTAAGTCACATAGCAGAGCAGGACAGCACTACCAGCAAGCAGAGAACTTCGTCCTTCCCTGATGCTGTTTTACCCGTCCTCCATTCTACTGAACATGGTGACCTCTTCCAATACCTCAACTCAACATTACCATCCGTGGATGCATGACTTCAAACCCAATGTCTCTCACAACCATCCTCCATGTGCTAGGACTATCCCGCTGGAGATGGGGGAGTGTGGGGGAGGGGTGTGGCTGCAGGGGAGGGGTGTGGTGTGCGGGGGAGGGGTGTGGCGTGCGGGGGAGGGGTGTGGTGTGTGGGGGAGGGGTGTGGTGTGCGGGGGAGGGGTGTGGTGTGCGGGGGTGGGGTGTGGTGTGTGGGGGAGGGGTGTGGTGTGCGGGGGAGGGGTGTGGTGTGCGGGGGAGGGGTGTGGTGTGCGGGGGAGGGGTGTGGTGTGCGGGGGAGGGGTGTGGTGTGCGGGGGAGGGGTGTGGTGTGCGGGGGAGGGGTGTGGCGTGCGGGGGAGGGGTGTGGCGTGCGGGGGAGGGGTGTGGTGAGCGGGGGAGGGGTGTGGTGTGTGGGGGAGGGGTGTGGTGTGTGGGGGAGGGATGCGGTGTGTGGGGGAGGGGTGTGGTGTGCGGGGGAGGGGTGTGGCGTGCGGGGGAGGGGTGTGGCGTGCGGGGGAGGGGTGTGGTGTGCGGGGGAGGGGTGTGGTGTGCGGGGGAGGGGTGTGGTGTGCGGGGGAGGGGTGTGGTGTGCGGGGGAGGGGTGTGGTGTGCGGGGGAGGGGTGTGGCGTGCGGCAGAGTGGTGTGGCGTGCGGGGGAGGGCTTTGTGGGGGAGGGGTGTGGTGTGCGGGGGAGGGGTGTGGTGTGCGGGGGAGGGGTGTGGCGTGTGGGGGAGGGGTGTGGTGTGCGGGGGAGGGGTGTGGTGTGCGGGGGAGGGGTGTGGCGTGTGGGGGAGGGGTGTGGCGTGTGGGGGAGGGGTGCGGTGTGCGGGGGAGGGGTGTGGCGTGTGGGGGAGGGGTGTGGTGTGCGGGGGAGGGGTGTGGTGTGTGGGGGAGGGGTGTGGTGTGTGGGGGAGGGGTGTGGTGAGCGGTGGCAGCCCCATCCCCGAATGACCTGTCGGGAGGAGAAATTATGTCTGACTTTTTAAATTCCACCCTTACCTTCGTGTTGGGGCAGTTTTAACGCTTTGCAGGTGGATGGATTTCAAACCTGTTTGGCCCTGAGGCCAAAACTGTTATTTAAGGGATGTGGGGCATTGCTGGCTGGGCTAGCATTCATTCCCCGTCCCTAACTGCCCTTGAGCCGAGTGGCTTCCAGGACCACTTCAGAGGGCTTTGTAAGAGTCAACCACATTGCTGTGGCTCTGGAATCATGTGTAGGCCAGACCGGGTAAGGATAGAACATAGAACATAGAACATTACAGCACAGAACAGGCCCTTCGGCCCACGATGTTGTGCCGACCTTCATCTGAAACCAAGATCAAGCTATCCCACTCCCTACCATCCTGGTGTGCTCCATGTGCCTATCCAATAACCGCTTAAATGTTCCTAAAGTGTCTGACTCCACTATCACTGCAGGCAGTCCATTCCACACCCCAACCACTCTCTGCGTGAAGAACCTACCTCTGATATCCTTCCTATATCTCCCACCATGAACCCTATAGTTATGCCCCCTTGTAATAGCTCCATCCACCCGAGGAAATAGTCTTTGAACGTTCACTCGATCTATCCCCTTCATCATTTTATAAACCTCTATTAAGTCTCCCCTCAATCTCCTCCGCTCCAGAGAGAACAGCCCCAGCTCCCTCAACCTTTCCTCATAAGACCGACACTCCAAACCAGGCAGCATCCTGGTAAATCTCCTCTGCACTCTTTCCAGCGCTTCCACATCCTTCTTATAGTGAGGTGACCAGAACTGCACGCAATATTCCAAATGCGGTCTCACCAAGGTCCTGTACAGTTGCAGCATAACCCCACGGCTCTTAAACTCCAACCCCCTGTTAATAAAAGCTAACACACTATATGCCTTCTTCACAGCTCTATCCACTTGAGTGGCAACCTTTAGAGATCTGTGGATATGGACCCCAAGATCTCTCTGTTCCTCCACAGTCTTCAGAACCCTACCTTTGACCCTGTAATCCACATTTAAATTAGTCCTACCAAAATGAATCACCTCACATTTATCAGGGTTAAACTCCATTTGCCATTTTTCAGCCCAGCTTTGCATCCTATCTATGTCTCTTTGCAGCCTACAACAGCCCTCCACCTCATCCACTACTCCACCAATCTTGGTGTCATCAGCAAATTTACTGATCCACCCTTCAGCCCCCTCCTCTAAGTCATTAATAAAAATCACAAAGAGCAGAGGACCAAGCACCGATCCCTGCGGCACTCCGCTAGCAACCTGCCTCCAGTCCGAAAATTTTCCATCCACCACCACCCTCTGTCTTCGATCAGATAGCCAGTTACCTATCCAATCGGCCAACTTTCCCTCTATCCCACACCTCCTTACTTTCATCATAAGCCGACCATGGCAGATTTCCTTCCCTGAAGGACATGAGTGAACCAGATGGGCTTTTCTGACAATCGACATTGGTTTCATGATTGATTGCCAGATTCTTCCTTGCATATTCCAAATTTCACCATTTGCCATGGTGGTATTCGAACCCAGGTCTCTGGACTGGGTCACTGGATTCCAAGTCCAGTGACAATACCACGACGCCACTGCCTCACCCAGTGTCTCTGCTGCTGCTCAGCCCCCACTACCCTGCTGACTCAGCAGAGAGTAAAGTTTGTCTGGATGATCCTCTGTTGCAATTAACCACCGAGGCACAGGGAGAAACCCTCGCCTGCTATTGTCGAAAATTGGATCTCGCTGCTGAATGTGACCTTATCACAAGAATGGCTCCCCTGAACTAAACGAGTTGGTCACATTTCTATCTGCTTTCCAGGCAGCTTGAGCCAGTAAGAATTGGAGTTACTACATTCTGGAAAGGTGGGTGGTTTTCATCTCAATCCCTTCAGCACCAAAAGCCTTTCAACATCTTCATGAGGTGCGGGCATTGTTCATGAGACCCACTCTCACAGTGAACGAAGACTATTTGGCCCTTCTCAACTCACCCATTTGGAAAGTCCTACAGCAGGGGGTTCCCAAACTGTGGGCCATGAGCCCCCACCACCCCCCTCCACCCCGTGAGGTCGCGGGACGAGCAATTGGCGCCACAAGGGTGGGTGGCTTACCTGCGTACTTGTGCTGGAGTCACTCTGCAGGCGAAGATGGTTCTGGCTGTCTGATCCGCAACTCTGGGAGGACTGGAATACGAGAGTAGAGTCACTTAGAGAGGTGAAGGGAAGAGAAATTGCACAATTAAACTTCAAAACATCAGCACTTGCAGTCTTCTTGGCACTGGACTGATGCAGAGCGTAAATTATCTACAACTGGTACCGGCAGCCTCTGTCCTTCGTAAGGCCGTTCATGAATTGCCTGCGTCTGTGGGTCTTCTTTCGAAAAGCTTCAGGAGTGATGGTTCAGTGTCTGTTCCTTTGCCACATTTCTGGTCACGCAGTCCAATTAAAGACACCACAATACCCACACTGAACTGACGCCCTATACTATATCAACGTGACATTTCACCATCTCGAACACCTATCCACACAGCGAGACCACCTCTTTGGAATCTCTTTAAGGAACTTGACAGGAACTAACTAAAGACCCTCAAGGGTGCGGACGGTAGAGGGACTGGAGCGACTCCAGCAGGCTAGTCCAAGACGGAGTGATGGTGTGCTGGCTCAGTACCCCAGCTCCCTCCAGTGCCATGCAACTTAAACCCCAATGTATCAGTTTAAATGTTCTCTGCACCTTGGGTTCAGTTTGATCATTGCGAAATGCACAGTAACTTTTCTCTGGGAAGCTGAAAAGCAGTCAGAGCCAATACTGTTTGAAAATTCTTTCATGGGACATGGGCGTCGCTGGCTAGACCAGCATTTGTTGCCCTTCCCTAATTGCCCAGGCGGAGGTGGTAGTGAGCTGTCTCCTTGAACCGCTGAAGTCCCTGAGGTGTAGCTACATTTGGCCTGGGCTTGCAAAATCCTACTAACTGTCCTGGTTTGAGACCATTCACACCTCTTTAACCTGTGATTAACCCTCTGCACTCGCACTGTCTGTATCTGTAAAGACTTGATTACCTGTAAAGACTCGCATTCCAACCATTATCTTGCAATTGTATCTCTGCCTACATATGCCATGTTTGTGAACCCACCTCTCCACTCACCTGATGAAGGAGCAGTGCTCCAAAAGCTCGTGATTCCAAATAAACCTGTTGGACTTTAACCTGGTGTTATGAGACTTCTCACTGTGTAGCTACACCCACAGTGCTGTTAGGGAGCGAGTCCCAGGATTTTGACCCAGCGACTGTGAAGGAACGACGATATATTTCCAAGCCAAGATTGGGAGTGACTTGGAGGAGAATTAGCAGCTGGTGGGGTTCCCGTGCACCCTTGTCCTTCCGGGTGATAGAGGTCACGGGTTTGGAAGGTGTGTCTAAGCAGCCCTGGTGAGTTGCTGCAGTGCTTCTTGTAGGTGGTACACACTGCTGCTACTGTGCGATGGTGGTGGAAGGAGTGAATGTTGAAGGTGGGGGGTGGTGGGCCGGTCAAACGGATTGTTTTGTCTGGGATGGTGTTGAATTTCTCAAGTGTTGTTGGAGCTGCACTCATCCAGGCAAGCGGGGAGTATTCCCGCACACTCCTAACTTGTACCTTGTAGATGGTGGACAGACTTTGGGGAGTGAGGAGGCGCAGAACTAATTGGATAAAATGCTCTTTCAAAGAGTCGGTGCTGACTCAATGGGCCGTATGGCCTTCTTCTGCACTGTAGGGGCTCTACGGAGAGAAGTTAAAACAAAAAGAAACATCAAAAATTAGTACTAGAAGACCCACTGAGAATAATAGGCTGTGTGCAGAGGCTGGAGGCAGTATATCCTCCCCGGGAAATCCATTCTGTTGATGGTGTTGGAAGTGGGGAGTTGGGGAGCGGTGGGGGAGATTTATTTGGGTATAAGCAAAAAGGTCAGGACGGAGAAGGGGGTGCGAGAGTTTCAAGGGGAAATAGTGAAGGGGTGAGAAGGGAATGGGAGAAAGGGATATTCATGGGGAGACAAAGAGAAGCACATAGAAATAAGCTGCCAGCCTAGCAATGAGATTAGGAGCTGTGGTCCTAATCTCATTCGTCCAGCCAGCTTCTGAATTCCTTTATCCCGATTCCCTTCAATCACTTCTCTAACCTATTCTTAACAACTGACATAAATCCCTACATTCTAGAGCTCTGCAACCCTCGGTGTAATAAGCTTTCTCCAGCTCTCTGTTCTAATGCTTTTACATTTAATCTTATATCTATGGCTTCTTGTCATAGACGCTGGCAACAGTTTCTATCTAGTCTGTTCCATCCCTTCGTAATTTAGTAATGTCCATTAAATTATCTTCCATCGCCTCCATTCTAATGAAAGACAAGTTTATCTTCCGATTAGTCTCTCTTCGTGTCTGGCAGCAGAGAGCAGTCATTGCGCTGACAGTGTATAGGCTAAGGGGGAAGGAGCGGGTTGTTCCCTGGTTACTGGGGAGGGCAGTTACTGCTCTGGTTTGGTGACGGGAGCGAGTGGGAGAGGCAACGTCAGATTCAGGAATAAGGGTGAGGCGGAGGCCAACAAGGAGAATGAGCAGCCTCGTGGGAGTCAAGTGGCCATTCTCCCCACGCCGGTCGGACATTAACGTCGAAACCTCCGACCTCGTCCGTGACTGGGATTCTCCGGTGCCGCTGCTGTGAATGGAGTTTTGGCTGAAGGAATTAGACGCAGAGGGAGATCTGGGAGTCCAGGTCCACAGATCCTTAAAAGTGGCAGCACAGGTGGAAAAGGGGGTGAAGAAAGCATATGGCATGCTTACCTTTATCAGACCGGGCACTGAGTATAAAAGTTGGCAAATTATGTTAGTTATATAAAACATTGGTTAGGCCACATTTGGAATTCTGGGCCTGATTTTACCATTTTCATTCTAAGTGCTGAATCTGGGCGCAATTCGGATCCGATTTGGAAATCTGCTTTCAGGCCCCCCATGCGCACTCAGCCTGAAAAAAAAAATCACGGGTCTGAATCGTGCTGTGGGCGGGGCTTATCGCGCCCGAAACGATCGGTGCTCTGAACTGCGCATGCGCAGTTAGAAAAAAATTTGAAAAAGCGCACCTGTGTCAGATCGTTCCTGGGCCGCAGAAAGCGGCCTGGGAACGAAAAGCGGGAGCGATGGTCCCCACAGACATCACTGTCCCCCTTATCCACCCCCCCCGCCCCACCGCTACCCAGACCGATCACGGCCTCCTGCCCCCTTCCCCCCACCGATCACCCGCAGAGTGGCAGCAGACCCCCCTGACACCCCCCCCCCCACCAGAGATCCATCTGGCCTTCCTAACCCCCCCACCCCAAGAAAATGATCTGGCCTCACTCCTCCCCTCCCCCCAGAGAATGATCTGGCCTCACTCCCCGTCCCAACCAGAGAATGATCTGACCTTCTGACCTCACTCCACTCCCCCACCCCTCCACCAAGGAGAATGATCTGGCCTCACTCACTGCCCCCCCCCCCACCCCCCGCCCAACCACCCCCAGAGAATGATCTGGCCTCACTCCCCCCGCTGCAGAGAATGATCTGGCCTCACCCCCCCCCCCCCCCGCCCCCAGAGAATGATCTGGCCTCACTCCACCCCCGCCCCGCACCCCAGAGAATGATCTGGCCTCACTGCCCCCCGCCCCAGAGAATGATCTAGCCTCACTCTCCCCCGCCTCAGAGAATGATCTGGCCTCACTCTCCCCCGCCCCAGAGAATGATCTGGCCTCACTCTCCCCCGCCCCAGAGAATGATCTGGCCTCACTGCCCCCCCCGCTCCAGAGAATGATCTGGCCTCACCCCCGCCGCTCCAGAGAATGATCTGGCCTCACTCCCCCCCGCTCCAGAGAATGATCTGGCCTCACTCCCCCCCCCCCCCGCCACCCCCCCAGAGAATGATCTGGCCTCACTCCCCGCCCCTCCCCCCCCGGAGAACAATCTGGTCTCACTCCCCCCCCCCCCCCAGAGAATGATCTGGCCTCACTCCCCCCCCCGCCACCCCCCCAGAGAATGATCTGGCCTCACTCCCTGCCCCTCCCCCCCCGGAGAACGATCTGGTCTCACTCCCCCCCCCCCCCCCCCCCCCGAGAATGATCTGGCCTCACTCCCCCCCCCCGCCACCCCCCCAGAGAATGATCTGGCCTCACTCCCTGCCCCTCCCCCCCCGGAGAACGTTCTGGTCTCACTCCCCCCCCCCCAGAGAATGATCTGGCCTCACTCCCCCCCCCCCCCCGCCACCCCCCCAGAGAATGATCTGGCCTCACTCCCTGCCCCTCCCCCCCCGGAGAACGATCTGGCCTCACTCCCCCCCTCCCACAGAGGTATATCTGACCCGCCTGCCCCCCCAACCAGACAACGATCGGCCCTCCCTCCTACCTCCACCCCCCCCTCCCCCCGCCACGCCCTCCCCACCAAAGAATGATCTGGCCTGCCTCCCTCTCCCCTCCACCACCAATCTGAGTCAGAGGGCCGTTGGGAGCTCTGAATTCGCCTTTGCAGCAGCTGGCGCGCCCGATTCAGACTTTTGTTCAGCAGGTCCATTTCAGCGTGATTCCAGATCGGCGAACATGGTGGTAAAGGGGGAAATGCTGATGAAGTTGGGCGGGCAGTTCATTAATTCAATTGAAATGCATGCAAATGCATTTAAATTGCCGTTGCACCCGTTTTGGGCACGATTCAGATCGCGGCCATTCCCGGGTTTTGGTAAAGTGGCCATCTGCGCGGATGCGGATCGCGTTAATGGCCTCACACCCGACCTTACCACGTTTTCGCGTCCGAATCGGGTCCACTGTGTCCAATTCTGGTCACCACATTACCAGAAGGATGTAGAGGCTTTGGAGGGAGTACAGAAAAGGTTTACCAGCATGTTGCCTGGTATGGAGGGTATTAGCTACGAGGAGAGATTGAATAAACTGGGATTGTTCTTCCTGGAAAGATGGAGACTGAGGGGCGACCTGATAGACGTTTATAAAATTATGAGGGGCATAGATAAGGTGAACAGTTGGAAGGTTTTTCCCAGAGCAGAAATGTTACAAGTTACAAGGGGGCACAAGTTGAAGGTAAGAGGGGAAAGGTTCAGGGGAGATGTGCGGGGAAAGTTTTTTAAACAGAGGGTGGTGAGGGCCTGGAATGCACTGCCAAGTGAGGTGGTTGAGGTAGGCATGTTAGCGACATTTAAGACTTATCTGGATAGATACATGAACAGATAGGGAATAGAGGGATATAAGCGGTTGGTCCAGATAGGACAACGTGATCGGCGCAGGCCTGGAGGGCTGAAGAGCCTGTTCCTGTGCTGTACTGTTCTTCGAATGCCAAATTCCCCATTCTCTCTGTCAATGGGGTTGGAATGGATGAGTCAGAGAATTCCCCCCCAGCTCTGAGCGGGTGGTAAGGCAGTGAAAGGTGTTACAGCTCAGTTCAAATGTGTTCTCACCTGAACAACCACAGACAAAAAAAATCTCAGTTTCCTGCTACTGCAGAATGATCAGGAATGGGAACTCCCTCTAATTTCTCACCCCGCAGCTGCCTTCGGCCGCCAAGGCCCTCAGGTCTGGAGTTCTCTCCCTAAACCTCTCTGTCCCTCTCTCTTCTCTTTTAAGCTGCTCCTTAAAACCAATTTGACCAAGTCTTTGGTCATCCGTGCTGGGATGTCATGATGTGGTTTGGGGTCAAATCTTGCACTCCTCTGAAGCACCCCAGGGATGGTTTCCAGGGGGGAAAGGTGACATATAAATGCAGGTTGTCGTGGCGATGCCTTGTGCTTCTCCTGCATTCACCCTACGCGGCCTTCTCACCCCCGTCCCTCACCTCATTGCTAACTGTCGAATCGCGGTGCAGCATCCGTTGCATCTGGGCATCCAGGCTGACTGCGGACGAGCACTTGGCCAACGCTGCCGCGTGCGACTCCCTCTCGCGCTGACGGACAACGGCCTCGCAGGCCATCCACTCGCCCATGGTCTGCTCGTAGCTGGTCCGCATCTGACTGTCCACCTGAGAACGGGAGAGGACGGGAATGACACCAATCAAAACTGGCAGCCGCTGAGAATCTCAGTACAAGCATTCCCCTCATCGACCCCCGCCCCCTGCAGGCCCCCACCATCCAGAAGATCCATTACCGCTCTGGCAGCGGTGCTCTCCACATGCCAATGGTGCGAGGGTGTCTGGGGAATGTCTGAGGCCATTCCCATTCTGACTGTACGTTCTTTGCTCTCCCCCAGGGCGATGACGGGATTTAGAGAGGGAAACCCGAGAGTTTAGGCCCCAGGCAGCTGAGGTGACTGTTGCTAATAGCGATGCACAGAAAAGTGGGGATACAAAAGAGTGCGACAGCGAGGCTCCCTGAAAAAGTTCTCAAAGGTTCCTTTCAAGAAAAGCAACGCTGCCTCTATTGACAAGGCTGAATTAGTTGACTTCAAATAGAAGCACCTAAGTGTCACCTGAGTGTTTTGAATGTGAGATGGACAGAGCTGTGAGGAAGAATTTTCTTTACACACCGAGTGGTTGGGAGAAGTGGAGGATGATCAGTTTATTTAAGTTATGAAGAGAGGTTGGGTAGGTTCGGGTTGTTTTTGTTGGAGCAGGGAAGAGTGAGGGGTGACCTGATCGAGATGTACAAGATTCTGAGGGGCATGGACAGGGTGGATAGGGAGCAGCTGTTCCCCTTAGTTTTTAGGGTCAATCACGAGGGGACATAGGTTCAAGGTGAGGGGCAGGAGGTTTGGGGGGGATGTGAGGAAGAACTTTTTACCCAGAGTGGTGACAGTCTGGAATGCGCTGCCTGGGAGGGTGGTAGCGGCGGGTTGCCTCATATCCTTTAAAAAGTATCTGGATGTGCACTTGGCACATCATAACACTCAAGGCTATGAACCCAGTGCTGTTAAATGGGATTAGGTGGGAGTTCAGGTGTTTCTCGTGTGTCGGTGAAGGCTCGATGGGCTGAAGAGCCTCTTTTGCACTGTCTGATTCCACGCATTTCATGGGAAACTGGATGGGCAATTGAGGAAAATAAAATAAATAACTGGGTTGCAGGGTTGGATTGGGGAATAAGACTGACTAGATTGCTTGACAGCCAGCCAGCATGAACTCAATGGGCCGAATGGTTTCCTCCTGAGCCATCATGCTTCTGTAATCAGAGGCAGGAGCCCAGGTTGTCTTTCCAACTCAGCTACACCACAAGATAGAGGCTGGTTATAATGCGCTTGCATCAAATTTAAAATTCTCAACCTCCTGTTCAAATATTTTGATGGTTATGTCCCTCCCCTACCTCGGATTTCCTCCAGCAGTACACCCTCAAAGTGCCCAACCTTGCCCCAAGTCTGGTCTCTGAATCCTTTACGCCCCTTGCTGGCTGTGCCGTCATCTCAACAGGCCCCAAATTCTGGAATTCCCTCCATAAACCTCCCCATATCTTTCTCCTCCAAGGCCATTTCTTAAAACCTCCCCCTTTTGACAGCCAGCCAGCATGAACTCAATGGGCCGAATGGTTTCCTCCTGAGCCACTGGGCCAGTGTGGTGGCCTTTAGCCATCACACTGGCCCAGCACCCACATCTGTCTAGTAACAGTCCTTTCGGTATTTCCTTTAAGGCGCCAGATAAATGCAAACTTTTGTTGTTGCAATCCTGACCCAGACCAGAGATTGAGCCTCTGCTTCAGAGTGGTTCATTCACCTCACCGAGACATCAGAAGGGTATCAAGGTCAAAGGGCAATGCCGCTGTGTGGTGCTGGTGTTCTCTGTTTCGGATTTAAGGGGCACAAAGGGTTTTCTAACCTCTTTGCCAACCCCCGCCCGCCACCCTGAAACCCACAACCTTTGACCCAGAAAGGTCCCGCGATGGGACGTTCCGATCCTGCCAATGACAGGCGTCATCACGGATGGGAAAATTGGGAGAACGGGCAAAAGTCATTGGCCTCTCTCCAAATTTTCCCATCCCGCCCACGATGATGCCCCCTGCGGGTGAGACCGGGAAATCCTGACCTTGATCGCGGGAAGCACTTCACCGGGTGCTCTGGTTTCCTCCCACACTCCAAAGATGCGTGGGTTAGGTTGATTGGCCATGCTAAATTGCCCCTTAGGGCGAGATTTTCCAGTCGCGCTGCCCCAAAACCGGAAAATCCCACCCAAGATCAATGGAACTTTGCATGGTCCGCCCCCACCCACCCACCCCGGGGCAGGTGGGATGGGAAAATTCCCCCCTTAGTGTCAGGGGAACTAGCAGGGTAAATACATGGGGTTACAGGGATAGGGCCCGGGTAGGATTGTTGTCGGTACAGACTCGATGGGTCGGATGGCCTCCTTCTGATTCTATGAGAAAATCAGAGATAACAATCTGGATCTATCTACCGTTTAAGTAGAAACCAAAATTATTCAAGAGTTGCCCTGTATTTGCCGCTAGCAGCAACCGCTTGGTCTGAACCCAAGGGAAATTATATTCGAATTAATCGACAGGATAACTCAGGGCAGTTAATTTATTCTAAAATACACATTGGAAAGATAGGGGAAGGTAGAAACCCGGCTCCTGAAAGTCAACCAATTCCGTTCTTGTGTTGATAAAACTGTCCTGAGTGTCTCCCAGTTACTGACCTCGTTCCTCTCCACCTCAGTCATCTCAAACTGATAGTGTCCCAGGAGAAATGGCCAAACCTCCCTCCGAATCTCCATCTCAATCCCTCCGTAGTAGATGAGCCGCAGGAGTTCCTGTTCGTCGTAGCTCTGCGGTTTTCAAAACATTGCCAAGCAAGAAGAAAACAAGACACATGAATGACATCGCAACTGGGTCTTTCAAACAGATAATGGTTCTTCGCCTGTCCCCTTCCCCAGTTGGGGACGTCTCCTGTTTTAATACCTGCTTGACATATGAGGAGCATCTGAGGACTCTGGGTCTGTACTTGATGGAGTTTAAGAAGATGATGGGAGGATCTCATTGAAACTTACAGAATACTGAAAGGCCTGGATCGAGTGGAGGTGGAGAGGATGTTTCCATTCGTGGTAAAGACTAGGATCTGAAGGCCTCAGAGTAAAGGGACCACCCTTTAGAACCGAGATGAGGAGGAATTTCTTCAGTTAGTGGGGGGTGAATCTGTGGAATTCACTGCCGCAGAAGGCTGTGGAGGCCAGTTCATTGAGTGTCTTTAAGACAGAGATAGATAGGTTTTGATCAATAAGGGGATCAAGGGTCACGGGGAAAAAGTGGGAGAGTGAGTTTGAGAAACTTATCAGCCATGACTGAATGGCGGAGCAGACTCGATGGGCCGAATGGCCTAATTCTGCTCCTATATCTTATTGTCGTATAATGGATTCGCATGGGTGCAAACACCATCTGGTACCTCACACAACGCCCAACAGTACGCGTCCAAATAGTGAGTAGTCCACTGGGCATTTGACCCCATGGGGCTAGATTTTAGCTCCTCACATCGTCCCCCAGTCCCCCTCCACAGCGTGATGGCAACATCCGATCGGCAGTAGCAGGCAGGAATGACGTTTCCTCTGGACGGTGAGTCTGGAATAATTTCAGGATACAGGGACTGAGATAAGGAAAGAATTTAGGACTGCGATAAGGAAGAAATTCTTCACTCAGTGGGCGGTGAATCTTTGGAATTGGTCATCCGGAGTATCTCCCTTATTAAGGAAGATGAGCAGACCCGGAAATTGGCACCTCCCAACCCCTCCCCCACCCCGCCCAAACCACCACCCCCACCCCCCCACCCCCCGACCACCATTTTGAAATTGCTATTGAGCTTTTTACCCCGACCACCATTTTGAAATTGCTATTGAGCTTTTTATGCAGTTGTTTTTGGGAGTCAGTCTTAAAAGTGTATGGGAGTGCTATACTTGACCAGGAGGTGGTACAAAGGCAAAGGGGCTTGCCACTGGGACCATGGCTAAATGTAGCAGCAGAATTCCCTGGGGAAGGTGGCATGTTTTTTTTTGGAGCTTTTCTTTAGCCTTCAATAAAAACTAAAGAGAGATCCTGAGAACAGGAGCCTTTAAACTTGCAGTCGTGACTGACTCCCTGCTCAGATCATGATTGCCCTGCTGCGTGGAGTTCCAGCCTATCGCGCCAACTGGGCATGGCCAGCTCACGCTTGATTGGACACGCCGAGACAGCAGGGGGCAGGAGTGAGCGGGCAACCCCCGCTTTCGTTCCATCTCGCCGAGAACCGTAAAATCCAGTCGTGAAGTGGGAGGTGATGGCCTAGTGGTATTATTGCTAGACTATTAATCCAGATATTTAGCTAGTGTTCTGGGGGACCCGGGTTCGAATCCCGCCACAGCAGATGGTGGAGTTGAATTCAATAAAAAATATCTGGAATTAAGAATCTGCGGGTGACCATGAAACCATTGTCGAAAAAACCCATCTGGTTCACTCATGCCCCTTTAGGGAAGGAAATCTGCTGTCCTTACCTGGTCTGGCCTACATGTGGCTCCTGAAACACAGCAACGTGGTTGGCTCTCAACTGCCCCCTGAAAAGGGCATCTCGAGATGGGCAATAAATGTTGGCACAACCAGTGATGCCTATGTCCCACGAATGAATTAAAAAAAGCAGGCCATTTGGCCCAACGCTTCAATCCTTGTTGTGGGCTTCCTCCCACCCCACCTTATCTCACCCTACCAGTGTAACCTGCCATTCCTTGCGTATTTATCCAGTACATGCACCTTTGCTCATTTTATGGTGTCGCAGCTGAGCTTGAGGTGGTTTTCAACGTATGGTCTTCCCTCCAGGGAGAGAGCAACCAGGAACTGGTTATTCGCCCCCAACTCCATCTCCTCGAGCCCTCAAGCCCCCCAGCTCAGCCTCCTCGAACACTGAGGTACAAGAAGGTCACAGGAACCCGTCCCCGACTGGATGTGTCGCTGTCACACTGCTGGTGACAGCGCCTGTTCCTCAGAGGGATGGGGAACAGGGAAGATTTACCTCACAGACACTGGCCTGGGAGTGGGCTGAAAACAAAAGGTCCCACTTCCTGTCACCTCCACATCACCTATTTAGAGTCATAGAATCCCTACAGTGCAGAAGGAGGCCATTCGGCCCATCGAGTCTGTACCGACCACAATCCCACCCAGGCCCTATTCCCGTAACCCCACAAATTTACCCTGCTAATTCCCCTGACATTAGGGTCAATTTTAGCATGGCCAATCAACCTAACCTGCACATCTTTGGACTGTGGGAGGAAACCAGAGCATCCGAAGGAAACCCACGCAGACACGGGGAGAATGTGCAAACTCTACACAGACAGTGACCCGAGGCCAGAATTGAACCCGGGCCCCTGGCGCTGTGAGGTAGCAGTGCTAACCACTGTGCCACCGTGCTGCCCACAGTAGATTCTTATTTCCAGATTTTTTTTTATTGAATTCAAATTTCATCATCTGCCGGAGTGGGATTCGAACCCAGGACCATTAGCTGAGTTTCTGGATTGATAGTCTAGTGATAATATCACTAGGCCATCGTCTTCTCCTGATAAAAATTTTCATCCCACAGCGCCCAATCTCGGTTTCCTGTTTCAGCTGGTACAGTTCTGTGCTGGGGGTCTTTGTTAATGGATGCTGGGACCACCTTCCAGCTCATGGCATTCTCGCTCTGTGTCCGAATGCCCTGCCTTTAGTTGCTGATTGGGCACACTGCCTACCATCTCCCCGCTGGGCCACCATTGATTAGCTGCTCCATGTACAATGCGCTGTCTTTCCAATGTGATTCTTTGTTTACTCATTTGTGGGACCTGGGCATCACCGGCTGGCCAGCATTTATTGCCCATCCCTAGTTGCCCCTGGGGTTTTGTGGGGTGACAGCTGGATTGAAACTCCTCATTCGCCTGGGACTTTTGTCGGGAGACCATCATCCTCACCCAGAGCAGGGCCCCAGCTCCCAGAGATTGCCGTACAACCCTCTAACCCTGCCCAACAACCGCCGCTCACTTCCCACCCACCATTTTGTCTTGCAGGAAGGTTTGCCAAATCTCTCTGGTGAGGCCACAGCCTGCATTAGATGGTGCAGCTGGACAGATGATGGTGTGATTGACAAGCGCGGAGAGGTGGGTCCTCACGGTGGACAGGTGTCTGCAGTACGCAAGCCCTGGGGAAGCAAAGGAACATCCATGAAAAGTGAATCAATGTCCCATCAGCAACCCGACTGACTGCCTATTCAGCGTGCGGAGAGTGTGGCACTGCCTGAATTCACTGCTCAGCACACTCCCAAGTCCAAACATCTTCAAAGAAATAATTAGAATATTTCTGTTTTTATTTATTAGTGTCGCAAGTAGGCTTGCATTAACACTGCAATGAAGTTACTGTGGAAAATCCCTGAGTCGCCACACTTTGGCATCTGTTCGGGTACACTGAGGGAGAATTTAGCACGGCCAATGCACCTAACCAGCATGTCTTTCAGACTGGGGGGAAACCGGAGAACCCAGAGGAAACCCACGCAGACACGGGGAGAACATGCAGACTCCGCGCAGACAGTGGCCCAAGCTGGAATTGAACCCATGTCGCTGGCGCTGAGGGGCAGCAGTGCTAACCACTGTGCATTTCTCTTTGATGGAGGATTCTGCAAACCCTCACACTCCCATCACTCCCCATAATTGTATCTAAGCAGAAAGTCTATGATCTATGATAAAGGGATCTAGGGATATGGGGGGAAGGGGGGGGGGATCAGGATATTGAACCTGATGATCAGCCATGATCAAAATGAATGGCAGAGCAGGTTCGAAGAGCTGAATGGCCTCCTCCTGCTTCTAGTTTCTATGTTTCTATCTATGACAGGGTTGTTCGGAATGCGGGCCCCCGAAGGCTTCTACCCGGCTTGCCAACCTTGCATAATTTTAAAACTTAGTAAGTGAAAACCCTTTCAACTGCTCCAGGAGGTCGGGTCTTCAGACCACAACCTAGTCTGCTAGCTGTCATGCCAACATTTGCGAGAGGGTTATGGCCAGCGTCTGGCTCCAGTGATTGGCTGCCTGGCCTGTCAGTCACCCGCCTGAGGCTCCTCCTCTTACTGAGTTTGGTTGCGGGGTAGGGGGTGCGGGAGGTGGGGGGAGAGGGGCTGTGTGGACGAAGAGACACTAAAACACCCAGCGTCCGCAGCATCCGCTTCTAGATTATTTCCAGTGACAGTGGGGCAAACAGAATAATACAAACCTTTTTCTAAGTTTGCCAACTGAGTGTCTGGAACAAGCTGCCAGAGGCAGCAGTAGAGGCGGGTACAATTTTGTCTTTTAAAAAGCATCGAGACAGTTACATGGGTAGGTTGGGTATAGAGGGATATGGGCCAAGCGCAGGCAATTGGGACTAGCTTAGTGGTTAAGAAAAAGGGCGGCATGGACAAGTTGGGCCAAAGGGCCTGTTTCCATGCTGTAAACCTCTATGACACGGCATCATTACTGTATGGACTAGGAGCAGTCAGTCTTTTCCTGTGCAGCCATTCGCAAAGATGCTCAAATTCAAATATTTTCCCTATGGGAAATGGCCAGAGAATCCGAAGTGGTGACACTAGCTTGCTTACTAAATCACAGTTGGAAACACATTAGTCAGGTCATTCACCACATCAAGCCTTACTGATACCTACATCCATAGAATGCCCTGGATAGGATCTGGTACTTCATGTTGTCACACAGCATCTTCAGAGGAGCCCTGTAAGAGAAAGATCACAGTGAACGCTGACACGGGAATGGGCGCCGGACATTTTAACCGGGAGGACTGTACTTTGTGGTTTGTATGAGCCATGTGCAAGTTCCCCTCCAAGCCACTCACCATCCTGACTTGGAAATATATCGCCGCTCCTTCACTGTCGCTGGGTCAAAATTGTGGAATTCCCTCCCTAACAGCATTGTGGGTCAACCCACAGAACATGGACTGCAGCGATTCAAGAAGGCAGCTCACCACCATCTTCACAAGGGCAACTAGTGATGGGCAATAAATGCTGGCCAACCAGTGATGCCAATGTCCCATGATTGAATAAACAAAAAAGGCCAATTGCTGAACAGTGATCAGTACGAACGTCAGGAGGGTTCTGACTAACTGAAGCTGCAGAGTCTGACCCTTGCCTCACCCTCAAGCCCCTGCCCATTCCCCAGGGTCAGCAGCATTTCAACATCATTCACTTTGTCACGCACAGACTCCTTTCACCTTATCGGAAGAGCTTTGTAAATTATTTCATAGAATAAGGAAGAAACACTTGCATTTATATACCGCCTCTTACAACTGGCAGAGATTTCAAAGCGCTTTGCCACTAAATGAAGTGCACTTTGAAGTGTAACCACTGTTATAATGTAGGAATAACAGAGCATTTGTGCACAGCAAGATCCCACAAACATAAATGTTGTAACGCCCAGTTAATCTGCTTTTTGTGATCTTGATTGAGGGATAAATACTGGCCAGGAGATTTAAAAAAATTTTTTTTTTTTACTCCTTCATGGGACCTGGGCAGACTTCTTACTGTGTTTACCCCAGTCCAACGCCGGCATCTCCACATCATCACTGGCTGGCCACCATTTATTGTCCAACCCTAGATGCCCTTGTACTGAGTGGCCATTTCGGAGGGTAGTTGAGAGTCAACCATATTGCTGTGGCGCTGGAGTCACATGTAGGCCAGACCGAGTAAGGACGGCAGATTTCCTTCCCTAAAGGACGAGTGAACCAGATGGGTTTTTCCAACAATTGATAATGGTTTTTGGGAAGAATTCTGCTACCCTGCTTCAGAATAGTGCCACGGGATCTTTTACATCCATCTGGTCAGGCAAATGGAGCCTCAGTTTTGTGGCTCAGCTGAAAAACAGCACCTCTGACAATGCAGCACTCCCTCGGTGCCCTGGAGTGTCAGCCTTGACATTTGCATTCAAACTCTGGAGTGAGACTTGACTTCACTAGATTGATTCCAAGATGAGGGGTTTGTCGTGTGAAGAGAGATTGAACAGTTTAGGCCGATAGTCTCTGGAATTTAGAAGAATGAGGGGAGATCAAATTGAGGTATTCAAGATGATAAAAGGTATGGATAAAGTAGACGTGGAGTGGATGCTTCCTCTTATAGGGCATTCTGGGACGAGAGGTCATAGTCTTAGGATTAGGTGTGGCAAATTTAAAACAGAGTTGAGAAAAAACTACTTCTCTCAAAGGGTTGTGAATCTGTGGAATTTGCTACCCGAAGTGCAGTGGATGCTGGGAGAGTGAGTATATTTAAGGAGGAGTTAGACAGATTTTTAATTGGTAATGGGTTGAAAGGCTATGGGGAGAAGGCAGGAAAATGGGGATGAGGAGCATATCAGCCATGATTGAATGGCGGAGCAGACTCGATGGGCCGAATGGCCTAATTCTGCTCCTATATCTTATGAACTTATGAATTAAAAACTAGAAGCCCCTTTGTTCTGGCTCATGAGAAACGTAATTGAATGTGATGTTCAATGTGAAGAACCTGCAATGGCAGAGATTCAACATTATAACATTAGACCTAGGGTGCAATGCCGTAAGAAAACATTGATTCAAGAACCAAATCTAATGCGAGAGTATGCATTTCTACAGACTGAACTTGAAGAAGTTCAAGGCAACTGAAGAAATTCAATCCGTTGGACAGCTGTGAATACAGAAGGACAGAGAGGCAGGGACAAGGGTATTTGACTCTAATTCACGTCTTCTGCAGCCAAGATGCCATTCACCCCCACGTAAGCACAGAACAATTTATTTGAACTCCCAGTGAGTAGGTTTACAAACTTTGACTCATGATCTCCAAAGGTAAAATCCCAGTACATCAACTATTGTCATGTTATTCAACCCAGTAAACACATAAAACCTGAGGTGACCCTGAAACCACTGGATTATTGTAAAAATCCATCTGGTTCACTACTGTCCTCTAGGGAGGGAAATCTGCTGTCTTTACTGGATCAGGCCTACATGTGAATCAAGCCGCAAAGCAATGCGGTTGACTCTTAACTGCCCTCCGAAATGGCCTGGCCACCTACCCGGTTGTGGGTTCCCCCTGTGGCCCAGCGGTACAGGTCACTGAACTGGTAAACCACAAACTTAGAGCAATGCTCTAGGGCTCCAAGCTTGAATCCCACCACGGCGGATGGTTAAATCTGAATTCGAAAATAAAACCTACTCAGTTGTACCGTACCACTACACTGCAGCAGTCCTCAAAGGAGGTTCAAGGGCAATTAGGGATGGGCAATAAACGCTGGCTCACAGCCAGTGGTGCCCAACCGACTCAAGAACAGCTTCTTCCCTGCTGCCATCAGACTTTTGAATGGATCTACCTTGTATTAAGTTCATCTTTCTCTACACTCTAGCTATGAGTGTAACACTACATTTTGCACTCTCCTTTCCTTCTCTATGAATGGTATGCTTTGTCTGTATAGCACGCAGGAAACAATACTTTTCACTTTATACCAATACATGTGACAATAATAAATCAAATCAAATCAAACCCATGTCTCACGAATGACATTTCTCAGGCCCCAGTCGAAAGCTTGAAAGGCAAGTGTGCACTTGCGCACCAGCAGCTGGGTCCGAATGATCTTGGTCCTGCTCTACTCCATTCTGGGTCTTACCTCTCATGGTTGCAGCCGTTGGAAGGCCCTCCGTCAGACGACCCACTCTGCGAGCATGAGGAGCAGGAGGATTTGCGTACGTTTGGCTGCCACATGAGGGGGATTCCGCCCCCCTGTACATCCATCAGATCCTGGGGAACTGCAACGAGATCCAGGAAACCCAAATGTAAAAGATCCGTCATCAACATCCAGGAAAAGGAAAGCACCCAACACCGGGAAGAGCATGCCAGCACCAAGCTGAAAGAGGAGTTGTTAGAACGGTACTGAGATTGAAAATGATGAGACTTGTATGCAGGCGAGGCGGTGGCATAGTGATACTGTCTCTGGACTAGTAATTCAGAGAGTCACGATAAAGCTCTGGAGACCCGTGTTCGAATCCCACCATGGCAGATGGTGAAATTTGAATTCAATAAAAATCTGGAGTTAAAAGTCTGATGGTGACCATAAAGTGGAGATGCCGGCGTTGGACTGGGGTAAGCACAGTAAGAAGTCTCACAACACCAGGTTAAAGTCCAACAGGTTTATTTGGTAGCAAATACCATAAGCTTTCGGAGCGCTGCTCCTTCGTCAGATGGAGAGACCACTCCATCTGACGAAGGAGCATTGCTCCGAAAGCTTATGGTATTTGCTACCAAATAAACCTGTTGGACTTTAACCTGGTGTTGTGAGACTTCTTACGGTGACCATAAAGCCATTGTCGATTATCATTACAAACCCACTCACGTCCTTTAAGGAAGGAAAAATCCTGATCTGCCTTACACATGACTCCGACTTTCTGGAACACATGGATTGGAACCCTCAACCCTCAGATTAAAAGTCTACCGATTGAACTATCTGGGCTCCACCATGTGACTCCAGATTCACAGCAATGGGGATGACTCTTAACTGCTGCCTCAAGGGCAATTAGGGAGGGGCAATAAATGCTGGCCCATCCCATGAATGAGTAAAAACAAAATCCTTTGATCTAACTTGAGGTGGTTTACAAGATGGAAGGATTTGATAGAGAAAAGCTATTTCCCCTGGTGGGAGGGGCTGAGATGGATCAGCCGTGATTGTATTGAATGGCAGAGCAGGCTCAAGGAATCACACGGCCTACGCCTGCTCCTATTTCTTATCTTCTTAAGCAAGAATAAAGGAGCAAAATGTAAAAAGTTAAGCTCGGTCCTTGAAGGGTGTTGTCAGGAAGCTCTTCTTCACATAAAAGAATTCCAGAACTTTCTCAACTGACAACTTCAAAATTTAAGATTGATTGTTTAAAGTTTATTTATTTGTGTCTCAAATAGGCTTACATTAACACTGCAATGAAGTCATTGTGAAAATCCCCTAGTCCCCACACTCCGGCACCTGTTTGTGTACACTGAGGGAGAATTTAGCATGGCCAATGCATTTAATCAGCACGTCTTATGGACTGTGGGAGGAAACCAGGGCACCCAGAGGAAACCCACGCAGACACAGGGAGAATGTGTAGACTCCGCACAGACAGTGACCCAAGCTGGGAATCAAACCCAGCTCCTTGGCGCTGTGAGGCAGCAGTGCCAACCACTGTGCTACCGTGCTGCCTGATTTATGTAAGGCAAGGATATGAAACCAGGACAGCTAAATGCAGATTGGATAGAGACCAGTCATGATCTAATTGAATGGCTTGAGGTGTTGAATGGCATCCTCCTGTTAGAAACATAGAATTTAGGGGCAGGAGGAGGCCATTTGGCCCTTCGAACCTGCTCCGCCATTCATCACGATCATGGCTGATCGTCCAACCCAATAGCCTAATCCTGCTTTCTCTCCATAACCTTTGATCCCATTCGCCCCAAGTGCTATATCCAGCCGCCTCTTGAATACATTCAAAGTTTTGGCATCAACTACTTCCTGTGGTAATGAATTCCACAGGCTCACCACTCTTTGGGTGAAGAAATATCTCATCTCTGTCCTAAATGGTCTGTCCCGAATCCTCAGACTGTGACCCCTGGTTCTGGACTCCCCCACCATTGGGAATATCCTCCCTGCATCTGCTCTGTTTAGTCCTGTTAGAATTTTATAAGTCTCTATGAGATTCCCCCCTCATTCGTCTGAACTCCAGCGAAAACAATCCTAACCTAGTCAATCTCTCCTCATACATCAGTCCCACCATTCCCGGAATCATCCTGGTTAACCTTTGGTGTGCTCCCTCGAGAGCAAGAACATCCTTCCTCAGAAAAGGAGACCAAAACTGCACACAGTATTCTAAGTGTGGCCTCACCAAGACCCTGTATAATTGCAAAAACACATCCCTGCTCCTGTATTCAAAACCTTTTGCAATGAAGGCCAACATACCATTTGCCTTCTTTATCGCCTGCTGCACCTATATGCTTGCCTTCAGCGACTGGTGCACAAGGACACCCAGGTCCTGCTGCACACTCCCCTCTCCCATTCAGGTAGTAACCTGCCTTCTTGCTTCCAAAGTGAATAACCTCACATTTATCCAAATTATACTGCATCTGCCATTGATTTGCCCACTCACCCAACCTGTCCAGATCGTGCTGAAGGATCTCTGCATCCTCGTCGCTGTTCACCCTCCCACCCAACCTGGTATCATCTGCAAACTTGAGATGTTACATTTTGTTCCCTCATCCAAACCACTAATATATATTGTGAATAGCTGGGGTCCCAGCACCGATCCCTGTGGCAACCCACTAGTTACTGCCTGCAAATTTGAAAAGGACCCATTAATTCCTACTGTTTGTTTCCTCTTTGCCAACCAGTTTTCTATCCATCTCAATACACTTCCCCCAGTTCCATGCGCTTTAATCTTGCACAACAATCTCTTATGTGGGACTTTGTCAAACACTTTCTGAAAGTCCAAATATACCACATCGACTGGCTCCCCCTTGTCAACTCTACTAGTTACATCTTCAAAGAACTCCAACAGATTTGTCAAGCATGATTTCCTCTTCATAAATCCATGCTGACTCTGTCTGATCCTGCCACTGCCTTCTAAATGCTCTGTTATAAAGCCCTTGATAATGGATTTGAGAATTTTACCCACTACCGGTGTTAAGCTTACTGGTCTATAGTTCTCTGTTTTCTCTCCACCTCCCTTTTTGAATATTGGAGTCACATTAGCTACCCTCCAATCTGTAGGGACTGTTCCAGAGTCTATACAGCCACTTCCTTAAGTACTCGAGGATGTAGATTATCAGGCCCTGAGGATTTATCAGCCTTCAATCCCATCAATTTTTCCAGCACCATTTCTCTACTAATATTGATCTCCCTCAGTTCTTCCCTCTCACTAAATTTTGCATTCTCCAACATTTCTGGTATCTGATTTGTGTCCTCCTTTGTGAAGACAGAACCAAAGTATGGATTCAGTTGCTCAGCCATTTCTTTGTCGCTTATTCCCCCGTTTCTGTCTAACTCTGTAACTCTCCCCAATCTATCAAGGCCAACTCACGCCTCATACCCTCATAGTTTCCTTTATTAAGATTCAGCATCCTAGTCTCTGAATCAACTCCTTCACCCTCCATCTTGATAAAAAATTCTATCATGTAATGGTCGCTCATCCCCAAGGGATCTCACACAGCTAGATTGACAATGACTCCCTTCTTGTTACACAGTACCAAGTCTAAGATGGCCTGCTCTCTAGTTGGTTCCTCCACATATTGGTCAAGAAAACCATCCTGTATACACTCCAGGAATTCTTCCTCTACGGTATTACAGCTAATTTGATTTGCCCAGTCTATGAGCAGATTAAAATCACCCATGATCACGGATATTCTCTTATCACATGCATCTCTAATTTCGTGTTTAATGCCATTCCCAACATCACCACTGCAGTTTGGGGGTCTATATATAACACCTTGGTATTTCTCAACTCTACCCATACAGACTCTACGTTGTCAGAGCTAATAACCTCTCCCACTATTGTGTTAATTTACTCTTTAACCAGCAGTGCCACTCCACCACCTTTTCCTTTATGCCTGTCCTTCCTAAATACTGAATGCCATGGGACATTCAGTTCCGATCCCTGGTCACCCTGCAGCCATGTCTCCGTAATCCCAATTATATCGTACCTGTTTACATCTATCTGCATGATTAGTTCATCCACTTTATTGCAAATGCTCCGTGCATTAAGGCATAAAGCTTTTAAGCTTGTCTTTTAACATTGTTTGCCTTGCTCCCAATATTTTTCTCTCTAGCCCTGTTTGAACTTTGTCCTTGATTTCTCTGCCTATCACTTTTCTTATTCCCTTTTCTACCTTTTGTTTTTGTCCTTGCTCCTTCCTTCTCTGACTCCTTACATAGGTTCCCATCCCCCTGGCATATTAGTTTAACACAGTAAGAAGTTTAACAACACCAGGTTAAAGTCCAACAGGTTTATTTGGTAGCAAAAGCCACACAAGCTTTCGGAGCTCTAAGCCCCTTCTTCAGGTGAGTGGGAATTCTGTTCACAAACAGTTGTTGTGGTGTTGTTAAACTTCTTACTGTGTTTACCCCAGTCCAACGCCGGCATCTCCACATATTAGTTTAAACCCTCCCCAGCTGCTCTAGCAAACAGTCTCCCGAGGACATCAGTCCCAGTCCTGCCCAGGTGTAACCCATCCAATTTGTACAGGTCCCACGTCCCCCAGAACCAGTCCCAATGTTCCCATGTTCCTGAGTGAAGTGAACTAAGCTCTTTAGTTACCGTAAGGTATGGCACCATTAGTCAACAGTGGCCTCTCCCTCAATGGTTCACATGAGTTGATCGATGATCAACGATCAACATTTAATTTTTGTGACAGGGTCGATAGCAACAAACACAACTGCAACCTTGTACATCAAAGTACAAAAGGTGTACAAGTCTGGAATGTATGAAGATATGCCAGGGATTAGAAATAAAAGGCGGGGGGGAATGAATGTGTAAAATTAGTTCATAAATTAATTGGATTATCAAAGGATTATCAAAATCTACTGGAGCTGTCAAAACTCATTGAAACTAACAAAGTGTGGGCACAGTGGTTAGCACTGCTGCCTCACAGCGCCAGGGACCCGGGTTCGATCCCTGCCTTGGGTCACTGTCTGTGTGGAGTCTGCACATTCTCCCTGTGTCTGTGTGGGTTTCCTCCAGGTGCTCCGGTTTCCTTCCACAGTCTGAAAGATGTGCTGGTTAGGTGCATTGGCCATGCTAAATTCTCCCTCAGTGTACCCGAACAGGCGCCGGAGTATGGCGACTGGGGGATTTTCACAGTAAATTCATTGATGTGTTAATGTAAGCCTACTTGTGAGACTAATAAATAAACTTTAAAAATAAGGCTGTCAATGGATTTAACTCTGCTGGGCTTTAAATTTTAAAAAACAATTGAAAAAAATCAGTGTTTGGTATTTCACTCTGTCTGTTAACTTAAGTCTGAGGGTTACAATTATAGGGTTTATGATTTTACAAGCTAACATTATCACAGTAAGGTGTCTGTTAAGCGAGCAGTCTGAAGTGGCTCCAAGAATAGAAATGTTTGCTTTCATATGAGAATAGTTGAAGGAATTTTATGTATTGAATGTTTCTGTTTATCAGCAAGAGTGTTTTTTATTTAAAATAGTGACGTCATCAATATTTATTCAATAGACATATTATTTTATATCAGCACGGTTCCTGAGGTTTGTCCATGATAGATACTAGATATGTAAGCATGGAGGGGGTAAGGATAAAGGGTGGCAGGTGGGGGCATGGGTTGGCATGAGTTTGTATGAGATGGCACAGAGGATATAAAGGGCCACGGGGATGTGGAGGGTATTGGGTGCAAAGGGGCTGTGGAATTGGGTAGAGGGTCATGTGTTGACATAGGATGCATGAGGGACCATGGGGGCTGGGTAGAGGGGGACGGGTTGACAGAGGGGCTATGAAGAGACATGGTATTAGGTAGAGGGACATGAGTTGGTAGAGGGTGTATGAGGGGCCATGGGTTGGCATGGATGGGGCATGGGAGTGTGAGGTGGGTAAGGGGTGATGGGTGGAGGGCTCTTTTTCTGTTTTAAACCTCTTTTTATTGAATTTAACAGAAGCTGACTTTCCATCCCACCCTGCCCAGGAAACAATTTATGAAAGTTGTTCCATTTACTGTCGGTTTATCATGTGTAGCTGTCCTGATGAGTGGAAGACTAAAAGCTTCAATGGTATGTCCCGGTTTCAGCAATATGAAAGTGTGATCTATACACAGTATTTATGGTGATGATTTTCAATGAATCAAACCACCAGATCAATTCCTCATCCACCACAAAACACTTAATATATAAACAAGTGGTTCCAGCTAGTGTGGAGCTGGAGATGGAATTTATTGATGCATGGAACAGATTCAGGAAAAGGGATATCAGAGTGTAGCAGCTCACTCAACCATAGCAAGTTACACACAACACACAGGAAAACTCTTTCCACAGATGAAGATGATTGAAAGAGAGGCAGAACATAGAGGCTGTTAAAAGGTTCTGTCAACTTGGAATATTCCGGATATCACAAGCTAATGTTAACACGGAATATTCCGGATATCACCAGATAACGTTAAAATTTACAGTTAAAATTTAAAGTTTATTTATTAGTATCACAAGTAGGCTTACATTAACACTGCAATGAAGTTGCTGTGAAAATCCCCTAGTTGCCACACTCTGGCACCTGTTTGGGTCAATGCACCTAACCAGCACGTCTTTCGGATTGTGGGAGGAAACCAGACCACCCGGAGGAAACCCACGCAGACACGGGGAGAACGTGCAAAGTCCACACAGACAGTGACCCAAGCCGGGAATCGAACCCGGTGCTGTGAGGCAGCAGTGCCAGACACTCTGCCACTGTGCTGCCCCAATATTAATACGGAATATTCCGGATATCTGCAGCTAATGTTAACACAGACTATTCCGGATATCACCAGACAATGTTAACGCGGAATATTCCGGATAACACCTGATCGCGACCAACATGCAACATTGAAGTTTGTATCTCCGGTATCTCTTCTATTTGACCAATCACAGCCCGAGGAACGAAATAGCTCAGGCTGCAGGAGTCAAAAGGCAAAGCCAGGTGACCCCGCACTCTAACACTCGGCAATGACCTGCTCAAAGGTGGCGGCGGAACGTGCATTGCAGCAGGGGGTGGCAGCTTGTTGGGATGAGGATGGAGGAGGCAACACAGCAGCTGCAGATGTGATGGATGGAATGTGCGTGTACAGGGAGATGTCACTGAGGAAAGATAAATGCTGCATCACACTGTGAGTCGGGCTAACACCAGCGATGTGTACGTCACGCAGTGTTGTGAACACAAAGCTTTTGAGTGGGAGCTAACATAGAAACTAGAAGCAGGAGTAGGCCATTCAGCCCTTCAAGCCTGTTCCATCATTTGTTTTGATTGAAGCTGATCATCAAATTCAATATCCTGATACCCCCCTTCCCCCATATCGCGTGATCTCTTTAACCCCGAGAGCTATATCTAATTTCTTCTTGAAATCACACAACATTTTGGCCTGAACTACTTTCTGTGGTTGTGAATTCCACATATTCACCATCCTCTGGGCGAATAAATTTCTCCTCACCTCAGTCCTAAAAGATTTACCCCTTATCCTCAAACTATGACCTCTAATTCTGGACTCTCCCACCAGTGGGAACATTCTTTCTGAATCTACCCTGTCTAACCCTGTTAGAATTTTAGAAGTTTCCTTGGGTAGACCCCAGGCATTGTAACCTTAAGGTTCGTGATCTGTGTCATGAGGCTATCGAAGGCACAGAGCATTAAGAGGTGATTAAATACAAAACAGACTATGTTGTTCTTGTACAAGAACTTGGTCAGATCTCATCTAGAATATTGCACTCAGCTCTGGATTTCTCTGGGAAAAGCAGGATCACTAGATTGATATCCAGTTTAAAATCCCTTTGTCATCATCAGTCAAAGGTATCTGGGAAATAAATTGTTCAATTGATAAATTAGTATCCAATCCGAATTCTTAACAAATAAAAACAAAGTGGATAATTAAACTGTTGGAGTGTGAATAAAATAATGACTCTATAAACACGGGCAATTAGGACTAGCTGGGAGGGCAGCATGGTTGGCAAGGTCCGGATGGGCCGAAAGGACTGTTTCCGTGCTGTATTGCTCAATGACTCCATGTAAAAATCCTTGGGTGTGCTTTAAATCATTAACATTAAGGAATGAAGGAGAGCAATTTAAAACAAGGATGACTGTAACCTTCATACATTTCAACTTAAATTTCACTAACAAACCCATTATTGAATAGAAACTGGGCACTGGGCTGAAGCAGTTCTGGTCAACTCCAGTCTGACGTCAATTCAAACCAACCAATGGAAAAGATGGCAGGTCCAGAGAAATGTGCAAGACTGCCAATAGCCTTTTCTTCACTGGATTTGAACGATTCATCCACTTCCAGCATCTAAGAACATAAGAAATAGGAGCAGGAGTCGGCCATCTAGCCCCTCGAGCCTGGCCCGCCATTCAATAAGATCATGGCTGATCTGAAGTGGATCAGTTCCACTTACCCGCCTGATCCCTATAGCCCCTAATTCCCTTACCGATCAGGAATCCATCTATCCGTGATTTAAACATATTCAACGAGGTAGCCTCCACCACTTCAGTGGGCAGAGAATTCCAGAGATTCACCACCCTCTGAGAGAAGAAGTTCCTCCTCAACTCTGTCCGAAACTGACCCCCCTTTATTTTGAGGCTGTGCCCTCTAGTTCTAGCTTCCTTTCTAAGTGGAAAGAATCTCTCCACCTCTACCCTATCCAGCCCCTTCATTATCTTATAGGTCTCTATAAGATCCCCCCTCAGCCTTCTAAATTCCAACGAGTACAAACCCAATCTGCTCAGTCTCTCCTCATAATCAACACCCCTCATCTCTGGTATCAACCTGGTGAACCTTCTCTGCACTCCCTCCAAGGCCAATATATCCTTCCGCAAATAAGGGGACCAATACTGCACACAGTATTCCAACTGCGGCCTCACCAATGACCTGTACAGATGCAGCAAGACATCTCTGCTTTTATATTCTATCCCCCTTGCGATATAGGCCAACATCCCATTTGCCTTCTTGATCACCTGTTGCACCTGCAGACTGGGTTTTTGCGTCTCAAGCACAAGGACCCCCAGGTCCCCCTGCACAGCAGCATGTTGTAATTTTTTTCCATTTAGATAATAATCCAATTTGCTATTATTTCCTCCAAAGTGAACATCTGCCACGCTCAATCCACTGAAGACTCATTCCAGTCGATTGAGGTGGGGACACGGTTTTTGAAGCAAGACATATCCCTGCTTCCGATGTGAACCAATCTAGCTTGAAATTACTTTCTCCTATCCAGTGCTTTGTTGTAGTATTTAACCTGCAGGCTTTCTCCAATGCCTCCGTTTATGCTTTGATTTTTATTGACGGACAGACAGTTTTGCCAAATTGTTAAAAACCACTGAACATAACATTGAACAATTAGTGATGAGGAATCATAAAAACGTGCTGTCCTTTGCCCACATGCCCAGTGTCTATCTGCTCCCTTGGCTTATCAGCTAAATTCTGTTTATTTTTAAAGCGAGACAAGTATTGTAACAAAGCTCACTAATGAGTGACAAGGCCCACCATCGCTTCCACTGTGTGTGATATACATTCCACTTTCATAGAACCCCTACAGTGCAGAAGGAGGCCATTCGTCCCATTGAGCCCACACCGACAACAATCCCATCCAGGCCCTATCCCTGTAAACCTATATATTTACCCTGCTAATCCCCTTGACACTAGGGTCAATTTAGCAATGGCCGATCCACCTAATCCGCACATCCTTGGACTGTGGGAGGAAACCGGAGCACCCAGAGGAAACCTACAGACACAGGGGAGAACGTGCAAACTCCACACAGACAGTGACCCAAGCCGGGAATTGAACCCAGGTCCCTGGGGCTATGAGGCAGCAGTGCTAACCACCATGCCATCAAAACTTCCTGAAGTTTGATGAGCTCCCTCACTCTTCCTATGAATCATAGAATCCCTACAGTGCAGAAGGAGGCCATTTGGCCCATCGAGTCTGCACCAACTCTCTGACAGAGCATCTTACCCATGGCTTCTTCCCGTCCCTATCCCTATAACCCCACACATTTACCCCACTAATCCCTCCTAACCTACACATCTTGAGACAGTAAGGGACAATTTAGCATGGCCAATCCACCCAACCTGCACATCTTTGAACTGTGGGAGGAAACCAGAGCACCTGGAGGAAACACATGCAGACATGGGGAGAATGTGCAAACTGGCTGGAATTGAACCCGGGACCCTGGCACTGTGAGGCAGCAGTGCTAACCACTGTGACACTGTACTGGCCTTTTGGCTTGAATATAAATGGAGGCATGACTTTCAGACTCTTTTGAAGCATAGCCATCAAAAACATTAGGCCGGGAAGTCCCTTCGAGTGATTGTAATCCCGTGGATCAACAGCTTAATAACGCACTGACGTGAAAGGGAAATATTGAAAGGAGGGGCAGAAGATTCAACTTCAATTCAGAAGCACAAGTGCAGTATTATTTCATATTCCAACTCCTCCCTGTAACCTGATGGAGGAGGGGCGGGGGGGGGGGGTGGGTGGGGGGCTGGTGCTGGCTGGCTGCTTGACTAATCCAGAGGCCCAAACTAATGCTTTGAGAATATGGGTTCAAATCCCACCATGGCAGATAGTGGATTTTAAATTCAATTAATAAAGCTTGTTTCAGTAATGCTGACCATGACCCAACTGGTTCACTAATGTCCTTTCGGGAAGGAAATCTGCCATCCTTACCCGGTCTGGCCGACATGTGACTCCAGAGCTACAGCAATGTGGTTGAATCCTAACTGCGCTCTGAAACTACCCATCAAGCCACTCAGTTCAAGGGCACTTTAAGGATGGGTAACAAAAGCTGGCCTTGCCAGTGACGCCCATATCCCATGGAAGAATACATTTTTTAAAAAGTGGATCAAATTGTGGTTGCATTACTGTTGTTCTGTTACTTTGGCTGTGTTACTGTGGTTGCATTCCTGTAGGATGCATTCCCGTAGGATCCGTTACTGTGGTTGCATTACTGTAGGCTGCGTTACTGTAGATTGCATTACCGTGGTTGCATTCCTGTAATTGCATCACTGCAGGGTGCATTACTGTAGGATGCTTTACTGTGGTTGCATTACTGTAGGCTGCATCACTGTAGGTTGTATTACCGTGGTTGCTTTACTATAGGTTGCACTACTGTGGTTGCGTTACTGTGATTGCATCACTGTAGGATGTGTTACTGTGGGTGCGTTACTGTAGGTTGTGTTACTGTAGGTTGCATAACTGTGGCTGCGTTACTGTGGTTGTGTTACTGTGGTTGGGTTAATGTGGTTGCATTACTGTAGGATGTGTTACTGTGTTTGTGTTACTGTAGGTTACATTACTGTGGTTGCATTACCATGGTTGCGTTACTGCAGGTTGCATTACTGTAGGTTGCATTACCGTGGCCAATAGTCCAACTGTCTTGTGCCATGGGGAGAGGCTTCACTCTGAGAAAAATTATTGAAAGGACAGAGTCACAACCCCAGGGTCAGGGTCAGGAAGGGCCCCCTTCCTAACCCAACGGTGTGAAGGTCAAATCAAACATCTCCACTGCCTCTTGGCTGAGATCAGGTAACTCAGCATTGACCCGAGATCAAATCCAGGGCCTCCATGATCAAAACAGCTGGACTATTGGATAAGATTAGGAACCGAGAGCTTCACCATCTGTCATTTGAAAGGAGGAAGCGTAAATGATTTTTCTCTCCATCTGGCCACCCCGGGGCAGGCCGATTCCCTGTCCCCAGACCTCATCCATCCCGTTTCATTGTTGGAGCCTAGCAGATCTACAAGAGTAGCAACAGGTGACTCTCCCTTTCATTAAGAAGCATTCAGTCTCCAATCAACACTCACGACACATCAGAAGTGGCCAACCCTCCCTGTGGCATCTGACAGGCATCAACCCACATCCTGCCATTCCTGGGGCAGATGATATTAACCAAGCAGTGCTTGATAAGATATTGTTCAGGAAACTGTGTGCTTTAACCATATCTTACTGCGTCATGACACCTTAAACATTCACTCTCTCCACCTTCGATGCACAGTGACAGCAGTGTGCACCATCTACAAGATACACTGCAGTAACTCACCAAGGCTCTTTCGACAGCACCTTCCAAACTGCGACCTCTATGCCTCAGAAGGGCAAGAAAGCGCATGAATAGCACCACCTGGAAGTTCCCTCCAAGCTACACACTGTCCTGAGTTGGAAATACATTGGCCTTCACTGTCGCTGGGTCAAAATCCTAGAACTCCCTCCCGAACAGCACAGTACCTGCACCACATGGACTGCAGCGGTTCAAGAAGGCAGCTCACCACCACCTTCTCAAGAGTAATTAGGGATGGGCAAACAAATGCTGCCCTGGTGAATGGCACTCACATCCCACGAACGTATAAACCCTCCGCCTTCCCCCAGCATATCAGTGCCCCGGTGTTCGTCCTGAGTATCTCACACGTTAGTAGGTTGGTTCTTTTGTTCCTTACTGAATTCTACACTGGTCAGTGAAACAATGCAATGCTCTTCTCAACAATTAACAAAATATTATAATTGAACTCTTACCGTTTTAATTAGTCAAAAACACGGAATGTTCCTGCGTATCCAAACAGGAAAAGTTGGACTCACTGTTATGAAGTTGCATATGTTAGGTTAAAAAATGTGGTGTTTGACAAATGTAATATTGAAAAGAAATGCTGAAACCAAAAGAAGAAATCATACAGCATTGTCTCTTTAAAAGTTGATTGCGTCAGTGCCTGAAAACAAAAAACTGCTTTGGGTTCAGTGCTGGACTGTTTAAATTGCAGAAGCAGCTCTTTGCAATATTGCATCAAAACCTAAAAGTCAGTATTCCAACATAGCAAAACAGGCTTTTGAGTTGGACCAATGAGTTTAAAGCAAGTACGCAGAGGCACCAGACCAATGGAATTCAAATGTGAGTGTTGTTGAGAGCCTCAAGCCACTCAGATCGCAGGAATACTGTGAGGTAATTCCGGGTATATAAACCTGGACAAGGGGGAATAAGGGTTAGAGTAAGCTTGCCACCTCTTTGGTGGGAAGGAGGGGAGGTGAGGCTCTCATATCGAATCCTGCAGTGATACATCTTCAGAAAATCACCACCTAAAGAGAAAGATATACCAACTCCAGACAGAAGCATCAGAAGAAAGTTCACACTTCCAACAGACACCTGGTATTATATTATTTGAGAGTGACTATATTCTATAAGGATTTATTTTATTATTCCTGAATGAGTCTTGTAATATTTGAACAGCATTCTATTGGGATTTTATTCGGTTTGTTAATTGTTTAATAAGGTTGTCACCAGTTTTAAAACAAAGACCTGATAATTGTTCATGTTAGAGAATGTCAGTTCCTGCTTTAATTTACCAAGATCAGTAGCACTTTGTTTAAGATTACAAGGTGAGGTATCCCTTTGGGGGTTCCAAAATGCAGAAGGAAAAATCACCTCCGCGTCATAACACTCACGGATAAACAAGCAAACACCATCCATTTGTAACACTCTGCATCCTGGTACCTCACCAGGCAGCACTGACTGGCTTGTGTCAGCAGCTCGATCAGATACATACCAAACTCAGAGTTAGTGCCCGGGAAGATTATTCGGAAAACGTAGTCCGTCGCCTCTTCGTCCTCCTTGTCCGAGCTGGATTCCGCAGATCCCGGGGGGCTTCGTTTTCGCAGCTTCGGGAAAACCTTACCCTAGAGGCAGATGAACAATTTCAGTCTCAACCTCATCAATGACTCGCGAGGGCCGGGAAGTGTATGGGGAATGGGCCGGTAGATACAAGGTGACGGGATATACAAAGGATTACATCGGACCTACAGCACGGAAACAGGCCATTCGGCCCAGATCCTCTGTGCTGGTCTTAATGCTCCACTTCGAGTCTCCTCCTTTTCCATCTCCTTCTATTCTTCTTTCCCCTATGGACCTGGAGTAGATACCTTTCAAAAGAAACTATCTGACTCGACCGCTTCCTGTAGCAAGAGGGGGGCTGGTGACTGTGGCGGAGAGGTAATGTCACTGAGCTAATAACCCAGCGATCCAGCCGAGTGCTATGAGGACACGGGTTCAAATCCCTTTCAAGGGGAAGGGAATGAAGCCACATCCGGTGTCAGACATCCCAGTGTCTGGAGCAAGCACCTCCACTCGCTTTCAGCAGATTTAGCTGCAAATTAAGGGCCATTTCTACAATGCCTCTGCCCCGAGATTCACTAGCTCATCCCTGACAAATCCAGTACCATTTTACCATTTCCCAGAGCAGCAAATCCTCACAACACGATTGTGGATTTACTGCCCATTAGTTCTGCTCAGACTATGACGCAGTCACCCCGGGGGAACAGATTGTGTGAATTATTTCCGTCCCACTTTCTCATGACAGAAATGAGATTGCCAATCAACAATGGCTGTTTCTAAAAGCCTGCTACTGTTATAGAGCACAACATGGGAGCATCATTCGACTGCTGTAGTGTCAGCCTGACATTACAATCAGCAGTGGCGGCAGCACAGTAGAATTATCACTGGAGTTTTTAATTATTCATTTGTGGGACATAGGCGTCGCTGGCTAGGCCAGCATTTATTGCCCATCCCGAGTTGCCCGAGGGCAGTTGAGAGTCAACCACATTGCTGTGGCTCTGGAGTCACATGTAGGCCAGGCCAGACCAGGTAAGGACAGTAGAATTCCTTCCTTAAAGGACATAGAATCATAGAATCCTACAGTGCAGGAGGCCATTTGGCCCATCGAGTCTGCACCGACGACAATACCACTCAGACCCTATTCCCGTAATCCCACATATTTACCCTGCTTATCCCCCCTGTCACTAGGGTCAATTTAGCATGGCCAATCAACCTAACCCACACATCTTTGGATTTCCTTCCCTAAAAGACATGAGTGAACCAGATGGGTTTTTCCAACAATTGACAAGGGTTTCATGGTCATCAGTAGATTCTTAATTCCAGCTTTCAAATTCCACTATCTGCGGTGGCGCGATTCGTACCTGAGTCCCCCAGAACATTAGCTGAGTTTCTGGACTAATAGCCTCGTGAGTATAGCACTAGGCCATCGCCTCCCCCAGAGACGCAGAGACCTCTCTGAGGACCTGGGTTCGAATTCCACCACAGCAGATGGTGAAATTTGCCAATAAAATTCTGGAATTAAGAATCTACTGATGACCATGAAACCATTGCCGATTGTCGGAAAAACCCATCTGGTTCACTAATGTCCTTTAGGGAAGGAAATCTGCCGTCTTTACCTGGTCTGGCCTACATGTGACTGCAGAGCCACAGCAATGTGGTTGACTCTCAAATGCCCTCTGAAATGGAGGGCAGTTAGGGATGGGCAATAATTGCTGGCCCGCTAGTGATGCCCAGATCCCGTAAAAATGGATTTAAAAAAGGCACTGATTGAAAACTAAAGACTGGAATTCTGCAGGGCACAGCGGGGAGTGAGTGGGTCAGATGTGGTTTACATAATTCTGAGAGCATTCTGAAGAAAGGATCAAGTTGCCCTTTAAGGGTATGGTGGTGACCTTATTCATGAGGCATGTTTCTGTACCTTCCCTCGCTGTGACCACAAAGGAGGATCCAGTTGTCCGCGGGGCAGGAGGCCATTCTCCAGACACGACAGGAAAGCCAGCAGGTGTCCCCCCTTTGGAAAGCGGAGCGGGGGCCTCTGGATTCCATCCTGACTCACCAGGACCACTGTTCCGCCACTGTCAACTGTGAGCACACAGGAAGATGAGAACACATCCATTAACGGGAGAACAGGAGCTAGACAGCTGCTTAGATAAAGAAGGGGAGATACGACAGGAAATGCCCAGGGATTATACCCGAGGATTGTGCAGCTCAGTGACAGAAAAGTGTGCAATTTTAGTTCCAATACCAAAAAACAACCCCACAGGAAACCTTAATAAACAAAAACAAACTCTCAACTATTGCAAAGTCTGTTCACTTAATTTTCCCGTCCTGCCCACCATGGGAATGGTAGCAGGCGGGACACGGACCATGCAAAGGTCCATTAACCTCAGGAGAGCTTTTCCGGCCTCAGGACGAGTGCGACTGGAAAATCGCGCCCTGCCTCTTTCTTCTGGTTCTTTTCTTTATAAGGCCAAGACTCCATTTTTTCCCCCAGTGAATTCCTCTTGCTCTCTCTTCAGTCTAGCCATTTCCTTTCCGATAAACCCACCCCTGGTTAAGATAATTGGCAAGGACATTGTAGGCAGATCTCTGGGTTGGCGCTCTCTCCTAAGGTATTCCTGGTGTGGAGATTAACGCGGGGCAGCGTGGGAGAGCAGTAACCTATGCCACGCCATTCTGCATGTTGCAATCCAACAAACTGGTGAGTGGTGATGTAGACGGTGAGGTCGCCAAGGTCCCAGATGACCATAGCCTGCATGGCCCTTTGAGGAGGAGAGCTGACTGTGGCGATTTAACCTAAGGATCACCCTCAGGTGAGGGGCAAGTTTGAGAAGGTGGGCCTTTGATGAATAACGCACTGGCTCAAAGGCTGGTGGAAGCATATTAACACTCAAAAGGGAACTGGATAAATAATCTGAGGAGGCAAAAAAATCTGCCGAGGACTTGGGTGGTTTGCTAGGCACAGGCACGATGGGCCGAGTGGCCTTCTTCTCTGCAGCCTGATTGTACAGTTCTACAGCAGGAAGATTTGATTAGAAATGGCACCTGAGTGTCTTTGGATCAACATGGAGAAGATGGGCTGAATGGTCCACTTCTCTGCTGTACCAGACCTATGGTGCTAAATTCACGTTCAAGAGGTTGGGAAGCCATCCAGCAAAACTGCCATTGTTTCTTTTTCCGATTGGCAGGCAGTGACTATTGGGCTTCTGCAGGGGTCTGTGCTAGGACCCAAACTGTTCACACTATATATTAATGATTTGGACACGGGCACTGAATGTATTATCTCCAAATTTGCAGATGACACAAAGTTGGGTGGGAGGATGAGCTGTGAGGAGGATGCAGAGATGCTTCAGCGTGATTTAGACAGGCTGAGTGTGTGGGTATGTGCATGGCAGATGCAGTATAATGTGGATAAATGTGAAGTAATCCATTTTGGTAACAATAGTAGGAAGGCAGATTATTATTTGAATGGGTGTAAATTGAGAGAGGTGTATACTCAATGAGACCTTGGAGTCCTTGTGTATCAGTCGCTGAAAATAAGTGCGCAGATACAGGAGGCAGTAAAGAAGGCAAATGGTATGCTGGCCTTAGCGAGAGGATTTGAGTATAGGAAAAGGGACGTTTTATTGCAATTGTACAGGCCGTTGGTGTGGCCACACCTGGAGTATTGTGTGCAGGTTTGGTGTCTTTATCTAAGGAAGGATGTCCTTGCTGCAGAGGGAATACAGTGAAGTTTTACCAGGCTGATTCCTGGGATGGCAGGTCCGTCATATGAGGAGAGTCGATTAGGATTATATTCACTGGAGTTTACAGATTGAGAGGGGATCTCATAGAAACCTATAAAATTCTAACAGGGTTAGACAGGGTAGATTCTGAAAGAATGTTCCCAATGGTGGGGGAGTCCAGAACTAGAGGTCATTATTTGAGGATAAGTGGTAAACCTTTTAGAACTGAGGTGAGGAGAAATTTCTTCACCCAGAGAGTAGTGAATGTGTGGAATTCACTACCACAGAAAGTAGTTGAGGCCAAAATGTTGTTGATTTAAGAAGAAATTAGATATAGCTCTTGGGGCTAAAGGGATCAAGGGATATGGGGGGGAAGGGGTATTGAATTCGGTGATCAGCCATGATCAAAGTGAATGGGGGAGCAGGCCTGAAGGGCCGAATAGCCTCCTCCTGCTTGTGGTTTCTATGTATTGTCATACTGAGTGCAATGGTTATGTTACTGGCCTAGTAACACAACGAACGCGTGTTCGAGTCCCATGAGGGCAATTAAAGAATTTGAATTCAGTTTTCAACAATCTGAAAACAAATGAAATTAAATTTAAAAAGTTGTTGGCAGTAAAAGTGATCACGGCAGGATGTCAGAGTGTTGTGTTAACGTCCTTCAGGTAATGAAATCTTGGGCCTTTCTGCTCCTTTTTGTGAATCTGGTTCTGTACAAATGGGGCTGACTCTTCATGGCGCTGCGGCGGGGCTGGAAAATCACAGGGCGATTGAGACAGGCAGTGAATGCCAGCCCCGTCACTCAAAAGTGGATTCGAAAAACACCCTCAGGGTGTAGACCAGGGAGGGGGAGGAGTGCGCAAGGGCAGCACAAATTGTTAAGGCAGCTGTCATCCTACAGAAATACAACCTTAGAATACAAAATGCAGACAGGAAATTCTTTCCTTCTTACTCTGTTGATGGCAGTGCAGGTAAACGATCTCCTCCAAACGGATGGTCATGGCATAGTCCCAATATATACTGGAAAACAAGATCAAATCACATCCAATTACACACTGACATTTTGCTGGTTTCCTGCGGCTGGGACAGATAACATTCCCCATATCCGCAGACAGTCACAGACACCAACGCTCAATGCGCAGATATGCAGCTGGTTGATAAAGGTGTGCCGGAATCAGGCACAGAACTCCCATTCACCAGACCCCTTCCAATGACCTGACATAGAACATTACAGCGCAGTACAGGCCCTTCGGCCCGCGATGTTGCGCCGACCAGTGAAACCAATCTAAAGCCCCTCTAATCTACACTATTGCAATGTCATCCATATGTTTATCCAATAACCATTTGAATGCTCTTAATGTTGACAACATTGGGGCAGCACAGTAGCACAGTGGCTAGCACTGCTGCCTCACAGCGCCAGGGATCCGGGTTCGATTCCCGGCTTGAGTCACTGTCTGTGCGGAGTCTGCACGTTCTCCCCGTGTCTGTGTGGGTTTCCTTTGGGCGCTCCAGTAAAGTAAAATAAAGTTTATTTATTTGTCACAAGTAAGGCTTACATTAACACTGCAATGAAGTTACTGTGAAATTCCCCTATTCACCACACTCCGCACCTGTTCGGGCCAATGCACCTAACCAGCACGTCTTTCAAATTGTGGGAGGAAACCGGAGCGCCCGGAGGAAACCCACGCAGACACGGGGAGAACATGCAAACTCCACACAGACAGTGACCCAAGCCGGGAATCGAACCTGGGTCCCTGGCGCTGTGAAGCAGCAGTGCTAACTGCTGTGTTACCGTGCTGCCCCACAGTTTCCTCCCACAGTTCAAATGACGTGCTGGTTAGGGTGAATTGGCCATGCTAAATTCTCCCTCAGTGTACCCGAACAGGCGCCGGAGTGTGGCGACTCAGGGATTTTTACAATAACTTCATTGCAGTGTGAATGTAAACCTATTTGTGACATTAATAAACAAACTTTACAGCTTTCGTTTCATTGCCTGTCCTTCCTCCATTTTCCATTGGCTTTCCTCTGCTGACATCTGGGGAAACTGAACTTAGACTCCTGGGAAAACAAACTCACTGGGGTGAATTTTCCCATTCCGTCCGCCACGGGAATTGTAGTGGACGAGGGGCGGACCATGAAAAGGTCCGTTGACCTTGGGCGGGTTTTTCCGTTTTCGGGGCGAGTGTGGCTGGAAAATCCTGCCCAGTGAATGAGTTCCCCGTTGTTTACGCGCTGAGAGCTGGTTGGCTCAGTTGGCTGGACAGCCAGCCACTGGTCAGATCAATGCCAACAGCATTGGGTTCAGTACCCGCTTCAGCTGGGGGTAGATTTTGGGCCCAACTCCTCACCCGACCCACAGTAAAATACCGTAGTCCTTTGCCATGGGCAGGCTGATAATCACAAAGGACCTGCCTTCAGATAGAGAACTGAGGAAGCATTTTACCTGCCTGATGTTCCATCCTGAAAGACTGCCTCTCCTATTATTAGTAATAAGTGAGTGACAAACACTAGGGGAATTGCCAGTGTGAGTCATGTCTGGATAAGTTACTCTCTGTAGCTACATTGGACATGGCTGATCTCAAGGATGAGCTCAAAGTCCTTCCGTGCTCCAGGCAGTTTGTAGAGTCTGGTTAATGAGACATGTGACGTTGTTACTGTCATCTCTGGCTGGCTAGACTGTGTTGTGCATCTGTCTCAGGCAATGATGGGGGGCATAGGGCACCATGCAGAAATGTAAAGTTAAGTTTATTTATTCGTCACAAGTAGGCTTACATTAACACTGCATTGAAGTTACTGTGAAAATCCCCCAGCCGTCACACTCTGGTGCCTGTTCGGGTACACTGAGGGAGAATTTAGCATGACCAATGCACCTAACCAGCACGTCTTTCATACTGTGGGAGGAAACCAGAGTGCCCGGAGGAAACCCACGCAGACACAGGGAGAACGTGCAGACTCCGCACAGACAGTGACCCAAGCTGGGAATCGAACGCAGGTCCCTGGCGCTGTGAGGCAGCAGTGCTAACCACTGTGCCACCGTGCCGTCCAAAACAGTCCTGGACATCTTATCATTGGATGAGGTGACTAACTCCAGATTGGCGCTGGTAGACTGTTGGCTGTGGAACTAGAGAAACAAACGACATCGGGACAAGTTGTGAAACTTGATTTGAGAAATCTGTCAATTTGTGGGTAGCGCTGGATAATGTTTGTGGAAACTGCTGGCTTGTTGTGAAAAGCCAACTCATTTTTCAGGGTAGAGAGCTCCAAGTAGCCTGAATAACCTACCTTAAGAATCAATCATGTGGTCCCATAGTAGCGATAGACAATAAATACCGCCTCACCAGGGTGACCCACATCTCAGGAACATTATTTATATAACACATGCAAACTTTACACATGAATGGCGCTCCCAAGTTAAATCCAAGATGACTGTAAAAGATAAGCATTTCTGTGCTAACCCTATCAGAGCTCAGTCTCTGACGCTAACAATGAAATCTCTGCCTCTTCAATCAAATCTCGCCACTCCCCCGCAAACTGTTGATTTTCAAATAGCTGTGTGAACACGTGTTACTAAATCACCAGGAAGTGCTGTATCTCTGCGCTCAGGAGTGTTAATGGGGCAATCCAGGGCCCAATCTCATTGGTGATAATGGAGCCTTCATTGAACCCGGACCCTTTTAATATATTTCTTTTCTTCGCTTCCCTCCCGTACATCTGCTGTGGCCATAAGACATAGGAGCAGAATTAGGTCATTCAGCCCATCGAGTCTGCTCCGCCATTCAATCATGGCTGATATGATTCTCATCCCCATTCCCCCGCCTTCTCCCCATAACCACTCATCCCCTGATTGATCAAGAACCTATCTACCTTGACCCGGCCTCCACAGCGCTCTGTGGCAATGAGTTCCACAGATTCACCACCCTCTGGCTGAAGAAATTCCTCCTGGCTGTTGATTGACATTGGCACATCGTTTGCAGGGATCTTGTAACCCAGGGGGGACCCTGGGTGTCGTGTGGGACCCAGGGGAGCTGCCCAAAGGTTGTCAAATCGGGGTGGCAGTGCAGTCAAGCACATATGTTCCTTCCACCAAAGTTAGTAACTTTGTGATCAGAAGCGTGATCATTGATTGGCTGTCCCTCTTTCAGATAGCCAAGAGGTACAGAAGTCCCCCCCCCCCCCCCCCCCCCCAGCCCACAGTAGATCCTTCACTGAACAACGTTCACAGGAGGAGTGCTGTAGCCCCTTACCGGAGATAGTTAACCATGGATTCTCCACCTCTGCACGGATCAGTGTCAGGGGAAGAAGGGAACAGTTTATTGGCTGTAGTGATGAACACTTGAGTGCGCCTTTTGGTTGGTAGCTCCAGGACAGGAATGACTTTGTCCACTGAACACTGTCCCCGGGGGCGGAGGGGAGGGGGTGAGGGGAGCCAGAACTTACCGGAAAATTCCACTCCTCTTCCCCTGCGGCCGGACGGATTTCTGGGAATCGGAGCTGGGAGTGAACTCGGCAGGGAGAAACCACAGGACGGGGTGATCACATTTGACAGGGGCAAGCAGTGCAGACAGCACAGAAAGAGCCAACAAACAGAGCATCAGAAAGAGTGGGGCAGCCATTGGCACCAGCATTAGCCCCAGGTGATTGGCGGGATTTGAAATGAAGAAAGAAGGAGGCAATAAGTTCACAACGGGAAAGAAAAGAGAAAATCACGTTATAACACATCACAAACGTCGCCATGCCTTCCTGCACACAAAAAGCAACCCTTCAAAAGAAAACGCGCTGTATCAAAGTTGAAGTAAATTTCAATGCTGTGTCCTGTGTTAGAATGCAACCGGTGACAACTTTGTATTGGATGTAATGTGACCAATGGTAACAAGCTGTAAGGGTCAGCTGACCCAGTAAACCATGGAACCAATTACAGAATGATGTGATGATCAGCTGACTCACTATAAATAAGAACCTGTTGTGAATTGTGTGGAGCCTGGATTGGCCCAGGGCGAGACCTCAAGTTTGGAGTAATGAAGTTTCTTTATTAAACCCTTTCTTTGACTTATAAGTTTTGTTATATTTTTATTGTCTGCATTTGAAGAGTTCCTTCTGAAGAAACATCCTGTGCCGATGATCACCACTTCCTCTTGCTTGTTCTCGCTGCCCCTTCTGATTTTTGCTGAGGCGTTCCCTCCAGTTACCCGCTGCTCCCTGTACACTATCTTCACGGCCATTCCCCCCTCCTTGAGAGTCTGAGGCAGGCTCTTTGACCCTAGTAGGCATCACACCGAAGCCCAGTCCTGCCTTTAGCTGACATACCCACTGCCCACACAAGCTGATGGGCAGAGATTTGGCTCCACCCACCCCCCCCCCCCCACCTCCAGGAAGCGTCGTGGAGGACATTCCCCTGTCTAGATCAACGGTGACAAAGTCGAAATGGTCGAGAGCTCCAAATTTTTAGGTGTCCAGATCACCAACAACCTGTCCTGGTCCCCCCCCATGCTGACACTATACTTAAGAAAGCCCACCAACGCCTCTACTTTCTCAGAAGACTAAGGAAATTTGGCATGTCAGCTACGACTCTCACCAACTTTTACAGATGCACTATAGAAAGCATTCTTTCTGGCTGTATCACAGCTTGATGTGGCTCCTGCTCTGTCCAAGACCACAAAAAACTACAAAAGATCATGAATGTAGCCCAGACCATCACTCAAACTAACTTCCCATCCATTGATTCTGTCTATACTTCCCGCTGCCTCGGAAAAGCAGCCAGCATAATCAAGGACCCCGCACCCCGGACATTCTCTCTTCCATGTTCTTCCGTCAGGAAAAAGATACAAAAGTTTGAGGTCACATACCAACCAACTCAAGGACAGTTTCTTCCCTGCTGCTGGTCAGACTTTTGAATGGATCTACCTCGCATTAAGATGACCTTTCTCTACACCTGAGCTATGACTGTGACACTGCATTCTGCACTCACTCCTTTCCTTCTCTATGTAGAGTATGCTTTATCAGTACAGCGCACAAGAAACAATACTTTTCACTGCATACTAACACGTGACAATAATAAATCAAATCAAATCAAAATCCAGTACCAATGAACTCAGCATGAATCAGGACTTTGCTTAATTGCATGGCTCAGTTATCGTACTGGGTGATGCATTTCCCACTGCCAGGAGGTCAGCGTGCCAGGGATACACTTCATGACAGAAGCTTTAGCCAGGCCTGAATGAAAGCACACAGCAGACAATGTCCAGGCCTCGCAGCGATTCTCAGTAAAGGTCAGTTGTGCTTAATTTGGATGAATTCACATTTTTAAGATTCGTGCCTTGTCAAAATTAGTAAAGGCCGCCCCACAGAAGGTTCCAGCACTGATGTAAATGAGTTACCTTTTCTCGTAGTCCAAGTCTCCCACAGAGCCGTTCATCAGCTGGTTGGGCGTCCATTTTAACGTCATGGTGTCTCCTGTCTGATGGAGTGAAAGGTACCCTGGGATGTGTTCCATGTCGTCTTTCTGAGGACAGGACAGAATTTAATAACGTAGTGAATCACTGCGCCGGATTGACGGGGGACTAGAGTGAGTGTTACACATGCTGCATCTCAAGGAACAATGCTCTCTGGAGCTCTGCTATTGCAAACTAGGGAAGATCAGTGCTGCCGAAGAATGCTACAGTCCCTCAGTCCTTGCGCCCAGGAGGTATCATAAGCCATGATAATTCTCAAGCGTTTCCATCAGGTGTTTCTCCAGGGACTTAGCCTGCTCCCCCTTGAATTTGGGGATAGAATAACCCCCCACCGCCTCTCCCTGCGAGTTACTCTGCACATTCACTACACTCAGCTTTAACAATGGCAATCGGAACTATCCTTTCACACGTGCATCCCACTTCCCTCTCCATTAGAACACCACCACCTGTAAATGCCCCTCAGAGCCACGCACCATCCTAACTTGGAACTATATCGTCGTTCCTCCACTGTCACCGGGTCAAAATCCTGGAATCCCCCCCCCCACCCCCGCTCCCTGGGAAAGCCTGGGAACTACAGGCCAGTGAGCCTCACATCTGTAGTGGGTAAGTTGTTGGAAGGTATTTTGAGAGACAGGATCTACAGGCATTTAGAGACGCAAGGACTGATTAGGGACAGTCAGCGTGGCTTTGTGAGTGGAAAATCATGTCTCACAAATTTGATTGAGTTTTTTGAAGTGGTAACCAAGAAGGTAGATGAGGGCAGTGTAGATAATGTTGTCTACATGGACTTTAGCAAGGCCTTTGACAAGGTACCGCATGGTAGTTTGTTGCATAAGATTAAATCTCACGGGATCCAGGGTGAGGTATCGAAATGGATACAAAATTGGCTTCTTGACAGAAACTAGAGGGTGGTTGTAGAGGGTTATTTTTCAAACTGGAGGCCTGTGACCAGCGGTGTGCCTCAGGGATCAGTGCTGGGTCCACTGTTATTTGTCATTTATATTAATGATTTGGATGGGAATATAGGAGGCATGGTTAGTAAGTTTGCAGATGACACCAAGATTGGTGGCACAGTGGACAGTGAAGAAAGTTATCTCCAATTGCAACGGGATCTTGATCAATTGGGCCAGTGGGATTACGAACGGCAGATGAAGTTTAATTTAGACAAATGCGAGGTGATGCATTTTGATAGATTGAACCAGGGCAGGACTTACTCAGTTAATGGTCGGGCATTGGGGAGAGTTACAGAACAAAGAGATCTAGGGATACATGTTCCTTGAAAGTGAAGTCACAGGTGGACAGAGTAGTGAAGAAGGCATTCGGCATGCTTGGTTTCATCGGTCAGAACAGTGAATACAGGAGTTGGGACGTCTTGTTGAAGTTGTACAAGACATTGGTAAGGCCACACTTGGAATAATGTGTGCAGTTCTGATCACCCTATTATAGAAAGAATATTATTAAACTAGAAAGAGTGCAAGAAAAGATTTACTAAGATGCTACCGATGGGCTCGATGGGCCGAGTGGCCTAATTCTGCTCCTATGTCTTATGTCCTATGGTCTACAAACAGAAAGGAAAGAAGAAAAAATCTGTTTGGAGTGATCGAGGGGTCTGGAGCAGAGTTAAAGGATTAAACAGAAGAGGCTGAGGATAAGGAGCAGGAGAAAACCTATTTTACCTGAGGTTGTGCCATGTGAGGTCATGATTGAGACCATATTAATGTTTAATAATTGTTAGATAGACGGTTAAAGGAAAGGGGGATCAGGCTGTGGCCTATGCAGGATGAACCAAACCTGGATTGTGGGTGTGTAACAGCCTGCTTTCCCGAGATTACACCCGCACAATAACCACTGGGTGACTCAGGAGAAATCTGTGCTGACCGTCATCAGATTTTGAGTTCAGAGAAAGTCAACAGCCAGGATTTTACAGCACCACCACCTCCTGTCTCTCCTCTAACCCATATCTCTCTACCACCTCCTGTCTCTCCCCTAACCCATATCTCTCTACCACCTCCTGTCTCTCCCCTAACCCATATCTCTCTACCACCTCCTGTCTCTCCCCTAACCCATATCTCTCTACCACCTCCTGTCTCTCCTCTAACCCATATCTCTCTACCACCTCCTGTCTCTCCCCTAACCCATATCTCTCTACCACCTCCTGTCTCTCCCCTAACCCATATCTCTCTACCACCTCCTGTCTCTCCCCTAACCCATATCTCTCTACCACCTCCTGTCTCTCCTCTAACCCATATCTCTCTACCACCTCCTGTCTCTCCCCTAACCCATATCTCTCTACCACCTCCTGTCTCTCCTCTAACCCATATCTCTCTACCACCTCCTGTCTCTCCTCTAACCCATATCTCTCTACCACCTCCTGTCTCTCCCCTAACCCATATCTCTCTACCACCTCCTGTCTCTCCCCTAACCCATATCTCTCTACCACCTCCTGTCTCTCCCCTAACCCATATCTCTCTACCACCTCCTGTCTCTCCCCTAACCCATATCTCTCTACCACCTCCTGTCTCTGCCCTAACCCATATCTCTCTACCACCTCCTGTCTCTCCTCTAACCCATATCTCTCTACCACCTCCTGTCTCTCCTCTAACCCATATCTCTCTACCACCTCCTGTCTCTCCCCTAACCCATATCTCTCTACCATCTCCTGTCTCTCCCCTAACCCATATCTCTCTACCACCTCATGTCTCTCCCCTAACCCATATCTCTCTACCACCTCATGTCTATCCCCTAACCCATATCTCTCTACCACCTCCTGTCTCTCCTCTAACCCATATCTCTCTACCACCTCCTGTCTCTCCCCTAACCCATATCTCTCTACCACCTCCTGTCTCTCCCCTAACCCATATCTCTCTACCACCTCCTGTCTCTCCCCTAACCCATATCTCTCTACCACCTCCTGTCTCTCCTCTAACCCATATCTCTCTACCACCTCCTGTCTCTCCCCTAACCCATATCTCTCTACCACCTCATGTCTATCCCCTAACCCATATCTCTCTACCACCTCCTGTCTCTCCTCTAAACCATATCTCTCTACCACCTCCTGTCTCTCCCCTAACCCATATCTCTCTACCACCTCATGTCTCTCCCCTAACCCATATCTCTCTACCACCTCCTGTCTCTCCCCACCAAGTGTTTCCCTCCGCCTCGTGTCTCTCCACAACTCTCCTCCCTCCCACCAACAGTGGATGCAGCGGGCCACATTTAAATTGCCGTTTACTTTCGCGGAACTATCCCGCTGGACAGGAGGGGGGCAGCAAAATCCCGGCCAACATCTCCGGAATGAATCATAGCGGAACACATCCGAAAGCGTCAACTAGTCATTTACCCGCATCTGGGAAACACTCATAGAAGGAAAGGGCAAGTTTGTGAGATCCATTCCGAAAACGTGGGTGAGAATTTTCCAAGCCTGGACAAGTTCATTATTAGATTTCAAACAGTTTGAGTTCTGATTCATAGGATGGACAATGGTCTATTGATAGAAAGTTTTAGTGTTTCGTGATCACAAGGCATTGCAAAGCACTTTACAACCAATGATGTACTTTTGAAGTGTGGATAGTCTAGTAACCATAGAATCCCTATAGTGCAGAAAGAGGCCATTCAGCCCATCGAGTCTGTGTCAACTCTCCTAAAGAGCATCCCACACAGGCCCTCCCCTTTGACCCATCCCTGTCACCTTACACATTTAGCATGGCCAATCCACCTAGCCCACACATCTTTCGGACTGTGGGAGGAAACCAGAGCACTTGGAGGAAACCCAGGCAGACATGGGGAGAATGTGCAAACTCCACACAGACGGTGACCCAAGGCCAGAATTGAACCCGGATTGTCTGGCGCTGTGAGGCAGCAGTGCTAACCACTGTGCCACTGTACCGCCCTTCGTAGGAAACTAGCAGCCAATTTGCGGACAGCAAGCTCCCGATAATGACTAGGAATCAGTTTTAATGATGTTCATTGGGAGATAAACATTGGCCACAACTCCAGGGAGGGCTTCCCTGCTTCCTTCCGATGATACAATGGTTCCTTTACATCTAACTGACAGGGCAGACGGGGCTGTGGTTTAACATCGCACCTGAGAGGCAGCAACTCCGACAGTGCAGCGCACTCCCTTTGTACTGCACTGGGGTAGATGCTCAAGTCCCTGGTGTAAGATTTGGACCCCTTCTGACTCAGTCTTACCCACTGAGCCACTTACACAGTCCTCACAGCTCACACATTGAAATACACAAACGCCGCGAGGCAGCTACTCACTGGCTGAACCAGGACATTATTTTTGCCGTATAGTAAAGTTGCTCGGGAATTCTGGTGCAAGGACTCGACGTAATCGCGGGCGGAAAGCGTGAGCCGGTCGTCCATGCTGCCGCTCGAATGGCGCTTCTGTATCTGGAAAGAAAGGGCCGCAGAGAGTGACAGCGGGTGGTGAAAAGAAGCACAAATCACAGCGGAGCAATTAGTACTCGCAGGACCGCACAGAGAGAAGGTCGTAATTAATACTGAGGAGGATGGCCATTGAGCCCATCCTAGCTGATCCAACTATCCCTCCAGTTCTCTGCTGGGCACTTGGCTGTTTTTAACAAATCCTCATTCCAATGTTTTTTTCCTGCTATTATACAAAGCATAATCTGGATTTGGTTCGAACTGGAGCCAGGAAGAAGCATTTCCTGCCTCCCCTTACTGCCCAACTATTTTCTTTTAATTCTGCCAAGTTCTGTGGCAGTGCTTCAGTAGACTGAGAAATATTCTGCTCGATTCCTCTTTTTCAAACTTCATTCCCTTCAAGAATAGTTTACAGACTCCACACCAACTGCGAATTCTAATTCCTAACACCCACTATGTGAAGAGGGCATTCTGGGCTGGATTCTCCAGCGTGAACAGTCAGAGAATTCCGGCCTTTATTTCTTCACAGGCTCTTCCATTTTTATTGTGGTCGACTTACATAGAATCATAGAATCCCTATGTGCAGAGGGAGGCCATTCAGCCCATCGAGCTTGCGCTGACAACAATCCCACCCAGGTCCTATCCCCATAAGCCCATGTATTTACCCTGCTAACCCCCTGACACTAAGAGGCAATTTAACATGACCAATTCACCTAACCCGCACATCTTTGGACTGTGGGAGGAAACCGGAGTACCCGGAGGAAACCCATGCCGACATGGGGAGAACGTGAAAACTCCACACAGTGACCCGAGGCCGGAATTGAACCTGGGTCCCTGGCGCTGTGAGGCAGCAGTGCTAACCACTGTGCCACCGTGGCACATTCCTGTGCCTTAATCCCCGGCACCAGGGGCACTCAATCGCGACTCTCCCCACTGTGGTGCTGGGTTTTAGTTCACTCCAGGAGTCCCAAGTTGCCATGGCAACACACAATTCTACATCCTTGCTGTAGACTGCAGATGTGGTGAGTGATGGCAGAGGTTTCGACTTCCTTTTCCGCAAAGGAACCTCTCCCACGCTTATTGCCTACCGCTGGCGTGCATTCGAAGCTGTACAGGTTGATCAACAACCTGTTTGGGCGCTTTAAGAACCACATCTTACAGTGGCCATCAAGGCCTGGGGTGGCCTCGAACCCAGAATCTGGCTCTGGGCAGAGACACTGGGCCACAAGATCTCCCCCATCACCTCATCGTAACCCTTCATAATCTCAAAAAAACACCATCCCATTAACTCTTGATGTTTTCAATTCCTGCAGGGAAAGAAACGCTTCCAGTTACGGAGAAATGGCTGGTTCTGTACCCTCCCCTCCGTCCTGCCGCACCACTGAAGCGGAGATGGGTGGGAGAGGGAGAGAAAGGATGTTTTTTAAATAAAAGATTAATCACAATGTCCTGCGATCCCTGTTAAATTTCCCTTTCCAGCCGGCAAATCAGCTCATCCCCGGTGTCATAAGGACAGGAAATCACTGGCGTCTCGGGGAACATCTCTTCGGGGAGTGGTGGCGAGCTATTAGTTTGCTGCAATGATGGTGTTAATAAGGAACGGATTCGGCTCTGTTGGATCATTAGCTGCTGAGAAACAGGACATTGCTGACAGGCAACAGTCATCAGGTCAGGGAAATCAGGAGAGGAGTTGGTGATGGAGCTCAATTAACTGGCTGGAACCCACAGCAGACAACTCTCTCCGAATGACAGCAACAAATGATGAAGGCCTCTCACTGATTGAGGGGGCGGGTGTGTCGGTGTGTCTTCACATGAGGAAATTGGTTGGTGATAAGTTTATCAGCATCATGCACCCAGCTGTCCAAAAATAGGACACTCTATTCAGTACTTGCATCGTAGAATCACAGATTCCCTGCAGCACAGCTATTCGGTCCATCGAGTCTGCACTGACTCTCTGACAGAGCATCTTATCCAGGCCCTCACCATAAACCCACCTATTTACCCCACTAATCCATTTAATTTACATATCTTGGGACACAAAAGGGCAATTTAGCATGGCCAATCCACCTAACCTGCGCAATCTTGGGAGGAAACCGGGGCACCCGGAGGAAACCCACGCAGACACGGGGAGAATGTGCAAACTCCACGCAGACAGTCTCCTGAGTCCGGAATCGAACCCGGGTCCCTGGCGCTGAGAGGCAGCAGTGCTAACCACTGTGCCACCGTGCCGCCCCTTTTTTAACTTCCTTCGTACCCTGATGGCACCAGTTCACACTGAGGTATTGCTGCGCATGCAGGAGCCATTCTGAAAATTACAGAGCTAACTTGCATTTATAAAGCAGCCCCCGATGTCAAGACATTTCCAAAATTCTTCACAGCCACTGAATGGCTCTTGAAACGCTGGCCGGAATTTTATCAGCACGCCCGCCCGAGGCTTGTAAGATCACACCTGAGGCCAATGGCGAATGCCATTCCGCGAACCTCACCCGCCCCAAAATCGAGGCAGGAATGCCAGTAAAATCAGAGCCGCTGTCTCCACTGCCCTGGAGACAAGTGCAGCAGTCAACTGAATGCCCGGCCAGAACCGAACTGGGGTGAAGGAACAAGGAAAGAAAAAGATAAAGTGAAACCAAGCCTGGGTTTAAAATGATAAAAACAACAGGAGTTGAATATTGCTGAAGGGCATGTTGCCAAAGCTTTGGCCTTGCACTGAAAGGGACAAACACAAGAATGCCAAATTTCAAACCATCACAACAATTTAAATTGCAGGCTGAAAGGATGCTGGTTGGTTGACAAGAGTCCATCGCAATGCCTCGACCAATCAGAGTTACCTTGACAACCAATCAGCACCCATTTCTCTTGGAGGATTAATTGTGAGGATTGTTTGAAATTCGGCATTCCTGTGTTTTTCCTGATGATAGCAAAACAAAATCCTCGGCAAATGTCTCTCTCTTCAGCAATATTCAAGTTGTGTTCGATCAGGTGACTGTTAATGTAAGAGCTAGGGGCAGGAGTAGGCCAAACGGCCCATCACGCCTGCTCCACCAATCATGGTTACACCTTAACTTCCCCTCCTGCTCCCCATATTCCTTCATTCCCTAAGAGACCAAAAATCTGCACCGCGACCTTAAATATACTCAACGGCGCATTCCATGACCTGAAGCTGCCCCACGTCCACTCTCCCACCATTGGTCAGCTCACACGCCCATCTCCACAGTGCCCCACCTTCCTTTGGCAATTGGAGAGCAAATACACTCACCAGGACGATTGATTCTGGAATCCACGACCCTCCGGAGTACAGAATTCCAAAGATTCACAAACCCTCTGGGTGAAGAAATTTCACTTCATCTTAGAGCTAAATAATCAACCCCTTTATCCTGAAACTGTTCCCCCGCGTTCCAGATTCCCCAGCCAGAGGAAGCAACATCTCAGTGTCTACCCTGTCAAGCCCCCTCAACTATAGTCCAATGATCTCCTTGCTGGAATACCAGTCAGAGGTAGGCATCGCCAGGATTGGGTTGGGTTTTATGTGCTCCACCAACCCCACCCCGACTCCCAACTCCCCCTTCACCCCACCCACCTCCCCGAATAACTTGCTGACATATAATAGCTAAACTCACAAATGAGGAATGACTCCCCCCGGACAAGGTAGACAAGGCTGCTGATGCATCTAGAGCTCTGACGAAGGGTCATCTAGACTCGAAACATTGGCTCTATTCTCTCTCCACAGATGCTGTCAGAACTGCTGAGATTTTCCAACATTTTCTGTTTTTGTTTCAGATTCCAGCATCAGCAGTATTTTGCGTTTATTGGACAGCGCCCCATCTTCCTTTGGCAATTGGAAAGCAAACACACTCACCTGAACGGTCGATTCTGAATCTCAATCAAATAACCTCTCCTGCTTCTTTGAAAAGCATTTGACAAAACATAAATAGAGGTGTTCAACAAAAAAAACCTCTGAATTTATTTACTGTCCCCCTTGACTTTCCCCCTGAATCGCTCACGGCAACGTCCTGGAGATTAAGGTTCACTCAATTCCATGAAGATGTCTGGTCAGTTCCGGAGAGCTGGCAACCGCAAGCTCCAAGATGAAGAAGTGAAAATAATTCGACTTAACTGACCCACTACCTCTGACGTACTCCTCCCCCCCCCCCCCCCCCCCACCCCCCCAAACCCGCTGCTGCCTTCGATCCTTGCCCGCTCCCCACCCGTTTGCATTAAAACCCTTCATGAAAGGCTCGGGGTCAGACAGCCTGGCCCACATGTCCCCAGGGAAAGGGGTGGAGGAAAATGAGAGCAAACTCACACACAGGGCTGGCCGTTTGGTGGGCGAATCTTGGCGACAGTGCGCGCTGTGAATGCGGTGCCTCTGGACCAACTCGTCCGCCGAGGGATCCGTCCAGAAGTGATCGGCCGTCTTCATCTTCGTATACTCGAGGGCACAGGGCCCAACTGGGGAAAGAGCAGAGGTGGATGACTTCGGTCATTGGAAAGATTTTAGAGTCCATTATTAAAGATGAGATCGCAGAGTACTTGGAAGTGCATGATAAAGCAGGACTGAGTCAAAGGGAGGACATGTCTGACAAATCTGTTAAGAGTTCTTTGAGGAGGTAACAAGGAAGTTAGATAAAGGAGAACCAATGGATGTGATTTATTTAGATTTCCAGAGGGCCTTTGAAAAGGTGCTGCATAGGAGACTGTTAAATAACTTAAATGCCCATGGTGTTAAGGGTAAGACCCTGGCATGGATAGAGGATTGGTTGACTGGCAGAAGGCAGAGAGTGGGGATAAATGGGTCTTTTTCAGGATGGCAGCTGGTGACTAGTGGTGTGCCTCAGGGGTCAGTGTATATTTTCAAAATATACATTAACCATTTGGAGGAAGGAACTGAAGGCACTGTTGCTAAGTTTGCAGATGATACAAAGATATGTAGAGGGACAGGTAGTATTGAGGAAGCAGGGGGGCTGCAGAAGGACTTGGACAGGTTAGGAGAGTGGGCAAAGAAGTGGCAGGTGGAACACAATGTGGAAAAGTGTGAGGTTATGCACTTCGGAAGGAGGATTGGAGGTATAGACTATTTTCTAAATGGGAAAATGCTTAGGAAATCAGAAACACAAAATGACTTGGGAGTCATTGTTCAAGATTCTCTTAAGGTTAACGTGCAGGTTCAGTCGGCAGTTAGGAAGGCAAATGCAATGTTAGCATTCATGTTGAGAGGGCTAGAACACAAGAGCAAGGATGTACTTCTGAGGCTGTATAAGGCTCTGGTCAGACCCCCTTTGGAGTACTGTGAGCAGTTTTGGGCCCCATATCTAAGGAAGGATGTGCTGGCCTTGGAAAGGGTCCAGAGGAGGTTCACAAGAACGATCCCTGGAATGAAGAGCTTGTCGTATGAGGAATGGTTGAGGACTCTGGGTCTGTACTCGTTGGAGTTTACAAGGATGAGGGGGGATCTTATTGAAACTTACAGGATACTGCGAGGCCTGGATAGAGTGGACATGGAGAGAATGTTTCCACTAGTAGGAAAAACTAGAACCAGAGGGCACAACCTCAGACTAAAGGGACGATTCTTTAAAGAGATGAGGAGGAATTTCTTCAGCCAGAGAGTGGTGAATCTGTGGAACTCTTTGCCGGAGAAGGCAGTGGAGGCCAGGTCATTGAGTGTCTTTAAGGTAGAGGTAGATAGGTTTTTGATTAATAAGGGGATCAGGGATTATGGGGAAAAGGCAGGAGAATGAGGATGAGAAAAATATCAGCCATGATTGAATGGCGGAGCAGACTCGATGGGCCGAGTGGCCTAATTCTGCTCCTACGTCTTATGGCCTTATGGTTATTACCAGTGTCTCCTGCCATCCAGGTTGTATGTAACTACATGTTCATATGAGACTTTAATTCTCTGCTGCTGTTCTGACTCATGTTCAACCAGGAAAACCACTTCTGTACCACTGGGGAAAGGCGGGGGTCCAGACCTGGACATCCTGATGGGGCAAATGCAAATTCACAGGTACCACAGCATGCAACTCCCACCTGAGATCCGGGGGGAACAGTCCTAGCTAGTTCTGTTTTCCAAAAATCATCCCTCTTCATTCAAGTGCGATATTAAATGCTAAGTTCTTGGGGAGGTGATGGCCTAGTGGTATTATCGCACGACTATTAATCCAAAAGCTCAGCTAATGTTCTGGGGACCCGGGTTCGAATCCCACCGTGACAGGTGGTGGAATTTGAATTCAATAAAAGAAAAATCTGGAATTAAGAATCTACTGATGCCCATGAAACCATTCTGGAAAAACCTATCTGGTTCACGAATGTCCCTTTGGGGAAGGAAATCTGCCATCCTTACCTGGCGATAATATCACTAGGCCATCGCTTTAATGTAGCTAGTGTAACATTCTGCAGTGCTCACCTAACAGAGAACCCAATATCGGCCCATCCACAGGGTCCATGAGGAGAGCTTCCTTTTCGTAGTATTTACTGAGGAGAGAAAAAAGATACAGAAAACATTTGTTCTTTTTCGATTGTCACTATATCTGCAGAGAGCATTTCTGTCTGCACTGTTTGCGTTATTCTTCTCCCCTCTCCTGAAGGTATTAACTTCTTCACGCCAACGTGTCCATCGCTTACCTGCCAGCTGGGATGGGCAGTGCCAGCGGGTTGGCTGACCACGGAGCCAGTCATTGCTCAATCCTGTCCTCAGGATTGGCATAGGTACTGGCGCAGTTCCAATCGGGAATATTGTGAGGTAGGCCTGGGGATCAATGGGGCTAGCTTAGGCCCAAGTCCTTCCCTTCTGTCTTTGAGGTGAAAACCAGTGTGGCCAATACCACCTATGGATCCTCTGTATGGTTTGCCTCAATTAAAAGGCTTCATTTTAAGATATTTCTGCCTAATCTAACTAATTATGCTATGCTTTAAAGCTAACTTAAGCTAACTCGGAATTCTGGGTTTTGAGCAGAAATTGACTACATTTGAAAGGACAAGGCAAGCAAGGTTTTGCCGAAATGGAAGCTTTCAAGGTCACACAGCTGCAAATTGTTTTCGAAAGCTGGAGACTGCTTGTATTTTAGAACAAAAGATAACCGAACTCTTATGTTGTTAATAGCAGCTGTCTGTTTTTCAGTTGTTGTTCAGTCGAATGCTGCAAGGTTCTTGGGTCTGGTTGCGAAGTCAGTCCCCAACTCTTCCTTTCTCTCTCTCAAGTAATCCTCTTCAGTTTCTGTTATGTTAATTTCAAGTTATAATCAATAAATCATTTTTGAAATCGTGCCCATGGTCTATTTGGAGCAATGAATGGATCCTACACCACCATGGACAACTTTGGCCCCAGGTTTGGCTGGGATCTCGGATCGGGCCTGTGCCCTGATCTGCTCCGGTCATGAGCCAATCGGCCTAAATATTCTGGTCCTGCCCACTGCAAGAATCATCACACACGGGACGAACAATTTGACGGACCAACAGAGAAGGTCCATTGACTTCGGGCGTGAGTTTCCGGTCCTGTGGCGGGCAGGGCCAGAGAATCCCGCCCGGCATCTCGATCTCGGAGCTGGCAGAAAGCTGGGATTTTAGTTTCCCTAAAAAAACAAGTGAGAGAATCTTGACAAAAAAACCTGGAGGGAGTCATCTCATCTCCATTTCCAAAAACATTGAGTGACGTTATCGGCCCTCTAAACCCACCGGCTTAAACTGTCCTGTTCCCAATGGGAGCGGTTTTGAACTGAATGGGAGAGGTTGAAGGGATGAGAGGCAGACGTGGAGTTGATGGGAGAGAGATGGAAATTCAGTCAGGTTACTCAGCTCCAAAAGAGCGCTCAGATTAGCAGAGAGAGGGCAAAAGGGAGGAGGGTGTAGCGTCTCATAGGGACTGACACGGCAATAGAGGTGCACGGGTTACTATCCAGCAAGCACTGTGGGCCACACGGTGGCGCAGTGGTTAGCACTGCTCCCTCACAGTGCCAAGGACCCGGGTTCGATTCCCAGCTTGGGTCACTGTCTGTGTGGAGTCTGCACGTTCTCCCCGTGTCTGCGTGGGTTTCCTCCGGGTGCTACGGTTTCCTTCCACAGTCTGAAAGACGTGCTGGTTAGGGTGCGTTGACCGTGCTAAATTCTCCCTCAGTGTACCCGAACAGGGGCCGGAGTGTGGCGACTAGGGGAATTTCACAGTGACTTCATTGCACTGTTAATGTAAGCCTATTTGTGACACTAATAAATAAACTTTAAACTGTAACATGTTCACTGCACTCTATGTGACACTATCACTTGGACCCAAAGAGCAAACATCTGCTGCAAGACAAAATAAAGACGTGATAGCAAAGATTCTACACAATATAATTGCAGCGGGCTCATTATGGCCTGTGGCTATCTCAGAGTGAACTCCATTTCTCCAGACACAACGTGGTCTGGTTGCCACTGCTGCAGATTTTACCTCAGTCAGTGTTGCCTAGCAACGTGAAACATGGCTCTCAAATACTGGCAATTTGTTTTTTTGCTAAAGAATTTCTTCATTGGTGTAACACTAACATGTAGATATACTGGCAGCTGCTACAGTGGCTGGAGTTATACCTAAAGGGGGTAGGTAAAGACATTGAAGACATCCAAATCTTAGAGGAACTGAGGCTATGCCAACCAGGTCACACTGCGAGATCATTCCAGGATAGTTTCTGGGTGCCTCTGGCCATCAGCGGTGACTCAAAAGGAAGCAAGTCTCCCATTCACCCCCAATGTTAACTCTGGGGTTGTAACACACACCCGATTTGGGGTGGATGCCTTTTCTCCCGCATCAGGAAGACACAATGCAGCAAGCCACCATTCCAGGTGGTTCCCAGGTATCCACGTTTTGCAATTACACCAACAGAATCAAAGGTCCGATATTTCAGGAAACCAGCCAATCAGTGAGCACAGCTCAAAGAACCTCATGACTGCACATGTGCAGTATCGCCCCCCCCCCGACCGGCCACCCCATCGTTTTGCACAAATGTCATTGGCTAACCCTGGAGGCAGAATGCCCTTTAAAGGGTCAGAGTTCAGGCATGCAGGGTGGGGGCTTACTTGGGAGCGGCAGCAGGAGCTGGGAAAAGAGGGATACAAAGTAATCTTTCCAGAAAACAGGGGAAGGAGGAACATTGGACCCCGTGGCCCCATTTACTATCCCAGAAAGTAGCTGGAACATGGGAATCATACAATCATACATGCAATCCCTACAATGCAGAAGGAGGCCACTCAGCCCATCAAGTCTGCACTGACTACTATCCCACCCAGGCCCTATTCCCATAACCCCACATATTTACCCTGCTAATCCTCCTGACACTAGGGTCAATTTAGCATGGCCAATCAACCTAACCCACACATCTTTGGAGTGTAGGGGGAAACTGGAGCACCCGGAGGAAACCCACGCAGACATGGGGAGAATGTGCAAATGGGCAGCACAGTGGCACAGTGGTTAGCACTGCTGCCTCACAGCGCCAAGGACCAGGGTTCGATTCCCGGCTTGGGTCACAGTCTGTGTCGAGTTTGCATGTTCTCCCCATATCTGCGTGGGTTTCCTTCAATTTCCTCCCACAGTCTGAAAGACATGCTGGTTAGGTGCATTGGCCCAAACAGGTGCCGGAGTGTGGCGACTAGGGGAATTTTACAGTAACTTCATTGCAGTGTTAATGTAAGCCTACTTGTGACAATAACAAATAAACTTTCACTTTAACTTAACTTTAACAAACTCCACGCAACAGTGATCTGAGGCTGGAATTGAACCCGGATCCCTGACATTGTGAGGCAGCAGCGCTAACCACTGTGCCACCATGCTGCCCATTTGCACATTCTCCCCGTGTCTGCGTGGGTTTCCTCCCACGGTGAGACTGTGGCACAGTGGGAGAAGCCAAGAGAAAGCAGTCAAGATGAAGGCAACCCTTGCACCATTCTATTCTGTTGCCAGCAGGAATAAACCTGCTCGGGAGACAGTTCTCTGGAAAGAAAGGGGTTTATTATGTCAGGCCATGTTTGAACCAGTTCAGTACCAACCTGCTGTTCTCCACCAGGTGCTGCACAATCTTGTCCAGAACCTTCTCAAAGAGGGCAGTGCGGATCCACAGATGTTTGAGAGCCTGAGCAGAAAGATTTGATGCCTTTTGAGGTTTGCGCACGTTCTCCTGGGGGGCTGCACCTTGGGTCTTCCTGAAGAGACAAGGAGATGTTATGAGGAGAGAACTCCTAATGGTCAGGGGCTTCGCAAGCCAAATCCAACTGACAATAACAACTGCATTTCTGCTGAACCTTTGGATAGTCAGATGCTCTTTCCTAGGGTAGAAAAGTCAAGTACTAGGGGAGATAGGTTTAAGGTGCGTGGGGAAAAGTTTAGAGGAGATGTGTGAGGCAAGTTTTTTTACACAGAGGGTGATGAATGTCTGGAACGCGCTGCCTGGGGAGGTGGTGGGAGCAGGTACGATAGCGACACTTAAGGGGCAACTAGACGAATACATGAATAGGATGGGAATGGAAGGATACGGACTCCGTAAGGTCACACGGTTTCAGTTTAGGCAGGCATCATGACCGGCACAGGTTTGGAGGGCTGAAGGGCCTGTTCCTGTTCTGTACTTTTCTTTGTTCTTTGTTCTTCAATGTGCCAAGGGATTTGCCAGGATAAAGAATCACACCAAGTTTACAGTTCTGCTCACCCTATTATAGAAAGGATATTATTAAACTAGAAAGAGTGCAGAAAAGATTTACTAGCATGCTACCGGGACTTGATGGTTTGAGTTATAAGGAGAGGCTGGATAGACTGGGACTTTTTTCTCTGAAGCGTAGGAGGTTTATGGGTGATCTTATAGAGGTCTATAAAATAATGAGGGGCAAAGGTAAGGTAGATAGTCAATATCTTTTCCCAAAGGTCGGAGAGTCTAAAACGAGAGGGCATGGGTTTAAGGTGAGAGGGAAGAGATACAAAAAGGTCCAGACGGGCAATTTTTTCACACAGTGGGTGGTGAGTGTCTGGAACAAGTTGCCAGAGGCAGTAGTAGAGGCGGGTACAATTTTGTCTTTTAAAAAGCATTTTGACAGTTACATGGGTAAGATGGGTATAGAGTGATATGGGCCAAATGTGGGCAATTGGGACTAGCTTAGTGATAAAAACTGGGTGGCATGGACAAGTTGGGCCGAAAGGCCTGTTTCTGTGCTGTAAACCTCTGTGACGCTAAGTCACAGGGAGGAGATATTAGTAGCATTGTGGTATTGTTGCTGGACCAGTAATCCAGAGACCCAGGGTAATGGCCTGGGGCCCCAGATTTGAATCCCACCACAGCAGATTGTGAAATTTGAACTCAATCAAAATCTGGAATTAAAAGTCCCCTCAAGGGCAATTAGGGGCTGGTTCAAACAGCAATGTCCACATCCCCCATGAAGGAATAAAGAAACATTACCACAAACTTGACCAGAGGTGAGTTTTAAAAACAGCTGAAAGGAGGAGAGAGAGAGGCACGGATGTTTCAAAGCTTTGAGCCTCAGCAGCTAAGGTCACTGCTTCAATGGGTCACCATTCACCACACTCACTTTTATGGCCTTTCCCAATGTCTTATTCCACAATCCAGGTCCTCGTTTGAAGGTTTTCAGCCCAGCTTCTTCCTCTCAACCATACCTTCCTCATTTTTAAACTCCGCTCGCAACGCTAACAGCAGCTTTTAATGATTATAGACTGAAGTCTCACCAACAATCCACTTCCTGAAGCAGCCATGTTGGCTCCTGAAGCCACCTCTACACCGCACTGGACTCCAGTGTTCATTCAGCAGATTGTGAAGCAACGATGACAGGGTAAACCCTCTCTGTCTCTCTCAATGTTCCATACAGACGGACTTTTCACTCTCCCAATGGTGGGAACCACAGGAAATCCAGTGGGTGGCCATCCCCACCACCTACCCCAACCCCCCCAAACCTGCCCCCTCCCAACGCCCCCCCCCCCACAACCACTCCCACCTCCCCCCACCCCCAACCCCCCACTCCCCCTACCACCCCCCCACCCCTCCCTACACTCCCCACCCTCCCCCCACCCACCCCCCCGATTCCCCCCCCCCCACCCCGATTTCCGCCTCCCCCCCCTCCCACCCCCGTCTGTGTGGAGATTGCACATTCACCCTGTTTCTGCGTGGGTTTCCTCCGGGCGCTCCGGTTTCCCCCCACAGTCCAAAGAGGTTAGGTGGATTGGCCATGCTAAGTTGCCCCTTAGTGTCCAAAGCTGTGTAGGTGAGGCGGATTAACCATGGTAAATGGGGATCGGGTGGGGGAGAGGGCCTGGCAAGATACTCTGTCAGAGAGTCAGTGCAGCCTTGATGGGCCGAATGGCCTCTTCTGCACGATAGGGATTCAGTGATTCTGTGACCACTCAGCAACATTGAAGTTCCACTGCAGGTCGTACCTCTAAATGACTGGGCAGAATTCTCCGGCCACACCTGCCTGAAAACCGGAGATTCCCACCTGACTTCAATGGACCTTTACATGGTCCGCCCCCCCTTGCCCGCTAGAATTCCAGTGGCGGATGGGTTGGGAGAATTCCGGACACTGAGTATGCGTGACCAAAATTTAAAGTGGCCACGCAGTTAAAGAAATTGCGCAGGCATCTGAAATTTTCGAAGAAGGCACACGGAATACACCCTGTCCAATCCTTGTGGATATATTTTCCGTACACCGCCTTACCTGCACTCGATGAGCTGCTCCAGCTCCTGCACCTTCCTGCACAGTTCCTCGGCCAAGGGGAAGGTCTTCGCCACCTTCATGAACAAGGCGGCTATTTTATTGCTGCGGAGGAAGCCGGCCGCCCGGCGCTTGAGTCCATGAAGCACACAAGCTTCGACAGCAGCTGTAACAGCAAATGGACAGCCGCGTTAAAACTACCAACATTCCAGCTTTCCTCTGTATCCTTCATAGAATCATAGAATCCCTACAGTGCAGAAGGAGGTCATTCGGCCCATCGAGTCTGCACCAACCACAATCCCACTCAGGCCCTATCCCCATAACTCCACATATTTACCCTGCTAATCCCCCTAAGACTAGGGATGATTTAGCTCGGCCAGTCCACCTAACCCGCACATGTTTGGACTGTGGGAGGAAACCGGAGCACCCGGAAGAAACCCACGCAGACACGGGGAGAACATGCAGACTACGCACAGACAGTGACCCGAAGCGAAAATTGAACCCGGGTCCCTGGTGCTGTGAGGCAGCAGTGCTAACCACTGTGCCAACCTTGTTTAAAAGTCAGTCCAATGCCTCAGAGCGACCACACCACCAACTAGTCACTGTTAGTTGGGCCTAATTCTGGAAGTTTCACATCATCTCCCCCCCCTCACCAAAGGGCTTTTGTCCCCCACCATCGCTAATATTTATATATCTTTTAATTAATTTGTGGGACATGGGCGTCGCTGGCTGGCCAGCATTTATTGCCCATCCCTCGCTGCCCTTATTCAGAGGGCAGTTGAGAGTCAGCCACGTTGCTGTGGCTCTGGAGTCACATGTAGGCCAGACCAGGGAAGGATGGCAGATTTCCTTCCCTAAAGGACATTAGTGAAGCAGATGGGTTTTTTCCGACAATTGACAACGGTTTCACGATCATCAGTAGATTCTTAATTCCAGGTTTCTTTTATTGAATTCAAATTCCACCATCTGCCTTGGCGGGATTCGAATCCCGGTCCCCAGAGTGTTAGCTGTGTTTCTGGATTAATAATCTAACGATAATATCACTGGGCCATCGCCTCCCCCTGTATATGACTAATAAACAAAAGTGCTTGATGATATAAAAGATAATACAATTTGATTTTAATGGTCCCGATGATTTCTTTACCACCTGGAGACTCCGGGGGAGCCATATGCACCGATCCCGGTTTTGGCCCATTGAATTCTTCAGCTTTCCGAGCGGTGGCTCTTTTTAAAAAGTAATTTTCAGGATGTGGGCAGCGCTGGCAAGGCAGGCATTTATTACCTGTGTCTGGATGCCCATTTGAGGGGCTTGCTTCACGAGGGGTGTTAAAAGTTTACACCATTGGTGTGGGACTGGGGTCAAACGCAGGCCAAACTGGGTAATAACAAAGGACCTCCTTCCCAAAGGTCATTAGATCTGAAATGTCTGGTCATAAAAGCATAGAAACATAGACACTAGGGGCAGGAGTAGGCCATTCCGCCCCTTGAGCCAGCTCCACCATTCATTCTGATCATGGCTGATCATCAAATTCAGTAACCGAATCCCCACCTCCCCCCATATTTTATACAATTCCTACTGACGCCAAAAAAATAAGATCCCATCGTCAAAATGGGGATCAGTATTCACAACCTTATATCATCCCTCCCAGAGCCTCCAAATTCTGATGTATTGTAAACTAGTATTACCCGGCAGGCATTTTAAAACTAACCAGGTTCAACTGGCCAGCCTGGTGCATTTGGTATCATATAACAAGAGCTCTAATTTTATTTATTAGTGTCACAACTAGGCTTACATTAAAGCTGCAATGAATTTACTGTGAAAATCCCCCTCGTCGCCAGACTCCGGCGCCTGTTCGGGTAACACTGAGGGAGAATTTACCATGGCCAATGCACCCTAACCAGCACGTCTTTCGGACTGTGGGAGGAAACCGGAGCACCCAGAGGAAACCCATGCAGACACGGGGAGAACGTGCAGACTCTGCACAGACAGTGACCCAAGCCGGGAATCAAACCCAGTCCCTGGCGCAGTGAGGGAGCAGTGCTAACCACTGTGCAGCTTCTGAGTAAAATACAGGAAGAGGTGTCGAGGGTTCAAGTCTGAATGACTCCTTTTCTTGTGCTTTCATTTATATGTGACGATCAGGAGGTCACATTTCCAGAGAGTTTACAAAGCCTTTCTTCCAGTCCCCAGATTCAGGAATAGTAAAATCTCACCTTGTAGCCCGGTTCAAATTAAAGGCTGGGCTTTGAGGATCATAATCACTTCCTGCACAAAATGAAAATCACTCTCCATCAAGTGTATATTCTAGAAATTTCCAGTAGGGGGGAGATTGGAAACTATCCACACCTCAAGCAACGCACATTTCCTGATCTCTCTCCTGATTTAAAGCAGGACAAGGGTTGGATCACCAGGTATCACTAACAAGTACATAGTGTTTAGAGACTAAAACAGGCCACTTAACCCCACAGCTCCCTATCTTTGTTCATTCTTCACAGTGTGTTCCCCCGCCCAGTCCCTCACCCCACCCCCATCAACAGGTTATCAGCTGTGGTTCAGCCGGTAGCACTCGCTCCTTTGAGACAGAAGGGTTGAGTGTTCTTGTTCCCTTCCAGAGACCTGAGCACAATAATCAAAGCTGACCCTCCAGTGCAGTGCTGAGGGAGTGCTGCACTGTCAGAGGGTCAGTGCTGAGGGAGTGCTGCACTGTCAGAGGGTCAGTGCTGAGGGAGTGCTGCACTGTCAGAGGGTCAGTGCTGAGGGAGTGCTGCACTGTCAGAGGGTCAGTGCTGAGGGAGTGCTGCACTGTCAGAGGGTCAGTGCTGAGGGAGTGCTGCATTGTCAGAGGGTCAGTGCTGATGGAGTGCTGCACTGTCAGAGGGTCAGTGCTGAGGGAGTGAAGCACTGTCAGAGGGTCAGTGCTGAGGGAGTGCCGCACTGTCAGAGGGTCAGTGCTGATGGAGTGCCGCACTGTCAGAGGGTCAGTGCTGATGGAGTGCCGCACTGTCAGAGGGTCAGTGCTGATGGAGTGCTGCACTGTCAGAGGGTCAGTGCTGATGGAGTGCCGCACTGTCAGAGGGTCAGTGCTGATGGAGTGCTGCACTGTCAGAGGGTCAGTGCTGAGGGAGTGCTGCACTGTCAGAGGGTCAGTGCTGATGGAGTGCTGCACTGTCAGAGGGTCAGTGCTGAGTGAGTGCTGCACTGTCAGAGGGTCAGTGCTGATGGAGTGCTGCACTGTCAGAGGGTCAGTGCTGATGGAGTGCTGCACTGTCAGAGGGTCAGTGCTGAGGGAGTGCTGCACTGTCAGAGGGTCAGTGCTGATGGAGTGCCGCACTGTCAGAGGGTCAGTGCTGAGTGAGTGCTGCACTGTCAGAGGGTCAGTGCTGATGGAGTGCTGCACTGTCAGAGGGTCAGTGCTGATGGAGTGCTGCACTGTCAGAGGGTCAGTGCTGAGGGAGTGCTGCACTGTCAGAGGGTCAGTGCTGATGGAGTGCCGCACTGTCAGAGGGTCAGTGCTGATGGAGTGCTGCACTGTCAGGGCTGCTGTCTTTCTGATGAGATGTTAAACCACAGCTGTCTGTTCTGTCTAAAGTTTAAAATTTATTTATTAGTCACAAGTTGGCTGACATTAACACTGCAATGAAGTTACTGTGAAAATCCCCCAGTCGCCACACTCCAGCGCCTGTTCGGGTGCACTGAGGGAGAATTTAGCACGGCCGATGTACCCTAACCAGCACGTCTTTCAGACTGTGGGAGGAAACCGGAAGAAACCCACGCAGACTTGGGGAGAACATGCAGACTCCACACACACAGTGACCCAAGCCGGGAATCGAACCCGGGTCCCTGGTGCTGTGAGGCAGCAGTGCTAACCACTGTGCCACCATACCGCCCATCCTAAGTGGGCACAAAGGAACTTGTGGCTCTATTTTGAGTGGGGAGAGATCAATTAATTTAATAGGAAAACCGCATTAAAAAAAAACCATCTGGTTCTCCAACTAGAGCAACATGGTGGCACAGTGGTTAGCATTGCTGGCTCACAACGCCAGGGTCCTGGATTCAATTCAGACCTCGGGTCACTGTCTGTGCGGAGTTTGCACGTGCTCCACGTGTCTACGTGGGTTTTCTCCAGTTTCCTCACAAAGATGTGCAGGTTGGGTGGATTGGCCATGCTAAATTGCCCCTTAGTGTCCCAAATGCACGTGATTACAGGCATAGGGATAGGGTGGGCATAGGGCCTGGGTAAGATACTCTGTTAGAGAGTCAGTGCAGACTCGATGGGCTGAATGGCCTCTTCTGTACTGTAGGGATTCTATGATTATCACTGGTGTTGTGGTCAATACTCATCCCCAATCAACAGATTATCTCATCATTTGTCACGCTGCTACTTGGGTGCAAATTGGCTTCTCTTTCATTCATTCTTATGGTCCATCCCTAACTGCCCTTGACAGAGTTGCTTGCTGGGAAATTTCAGAGGGCATTAAGATTCGACCACCTTGTTGTGGGTTTTAGAGTCACAGGTGGTAAGGATAGCAGAGGTTCCTCTCTGAAGGAAACCAGCCGGGTTTTTATAACAATGATATTGGGGTCACCATTAGACTTCGTAATTATAGATTATTATGAAATTCAAATTTCACCGTCTGTCGTGGTGGGATTCGAACCCTGGGGCCGGAATTCTCCAGCTGTTCACGTCCCTCCACCACCGCAAGCAAGGATGGAGAACTTGGTGCTCAGCCAAATCTCCATTCACTGAATCAGGATCAGAGAATTCCGCTGATGTGAACGGTTGGAGAATACCAGCCTGGGTCTCCGGATTACTCATCCAGTCTCAATACCAATGCTCCAACGCTTCTCCGGATGCCACGTTTCCTACATTTCAGCAGTGACTACTTATCAAGAGTAAATCATTATTGACTGCAAAACACTTTGGGATGTCTGGAAGTTGTGAAAGGCGATATATAAATGCAAGCCTTTCTTTCTATTCCTTTCTCCCGCGAATATTTATCCAGCTTCCCCTTGAATGAACCGATGCTATTGGCTTCAACTACTCCCTCAAGAATTGAGTTCCACATTCTACTCACTCTCAGTGAGGACGTTTCTCCTGATGTCCCTGGTGGATGTATTCGTGATTACCGTATAGACTGCACGGTGGCACAGTGGTTAGCACTGCTGCCTCAAAGCGCCAGGGACCCGGGTTCAATTCCTGGCTTGGGTCACTGTCTTTGTGGAGTCTGCACGCTCTCCCCGTGTCTGCGTGGGTTTCCTCCGGGTGCTCCGGTTTCCTCCCGCAATCCGAAAGATGTGCTGGTTAGGTGCACTGGCCATGCTAAATTCTCCCTCAGTGTACCTGAACAGGCGCCGGAGTGTGGCGACTAGGGGATTTTCACAGTAACATCATTGCAGTGTCAATGCCAGTCCACTTGTGACACTAATAAATAAACAAAACTATTAAACTTGAGTCATAATCCAGCTTGTATAAAAATTGACACCTGACTTTCAGGCCCGAAAGCTTTAATTTGTCATCACCTCATGCCAGCTTTGGGGGCGGGGTTGGCAGGAACAGACTCCTGAGTCTTTCTCATAATTGTTCTTTTCTCATTTAAACAGTCAGAAATAGATGGATTGGGACAGCAATGACCTGCTGATTTCAGCACCATGGACAGCAGCCACCCACACTGCTCCCAAGAACTGACATGGATTTCAACCCTTGACAATATTACTTGTCTACAAGTTGATCCTTTACTTTTTGCTTCAGGGCTTCAACAACCCAGCTTTAACATGAGTATACATACATGGTATTTTTTTTATAGGAGGTTTACAGCATGGAAACAGGCCCTTTGGCCCAACTTGTCCATGTCGCCCTGTTTTTTGAACCACTAAGTTAGTCCCAATTGCCCGTGTTTGGCCCATATCCCTCTATACCCATCTTACCCATGTAACTGTCTAAACGCTTTTTAAAAGACAAAATTGTACCCGCCTCTACTACTACCTCTGGCAGCTTATTCCAGACACTCACCACCCTCTGTGTGAAATATTGCCCCTCTGGACACTTTTGTATCTCTCCCCTCTCACCTTAAACCTATACCCTCTAGTTTTAGACTCGCCTACATTTGGCAAAAGATATTGACTATCTAGCTGATCTGTGCCCCTCATTATTTTATAGACCTCTATAAGATCACCCCTCAGCCTCCTACACTCCAGAGAAAAAAGTCCCAGTCTATCCAACCTCTCCTTATAACTCAAACCATCAAATCCCGGTAGCATCCTAATAAATCTTTTCTGCACTCTTTCCAGTTTAATGGTATCCTTTCTATAATAGGGTGACCAGAACTGTACACAGTATTCCAAGGGTGGCCTTACATTGATGGCATGTAGTTCTCATCTTGCCCGCCAAGTTGTAACATCACCTCTGCGTTTACCCGACAAACCCCTTTCATAACCTTGAGGCCTGTGTCAGGTCAGCCCCTCAACAAAAAGAAGCCCCAGCCCGTTCGGTTTTCCCTATTGGTCAGTACCACATAGCTCTCAGACCATTCTTGTAAATCGTCTTTCCTCAGCTTCTCCCGTGTCTCAAAATCATTTTCGCAACGTGGGCAGAATTGCAGAGAGCCTTAGTGGGTGTGGGCCCAACGCGAAGGCACATGGAATCACGTGGTAGGGCGCCAGGCAGACGTCTCAATGCCATGATGCCCTCTCATGTGATATGTCAGGTGGCAGATGCCTGGGAGGATTGGAAGCCTGCCCACCGAAAACTAAAAGGGCAACTAAGCGTTCAACTGACACTAAATTTAAGTGGCCTGTGCGTTTTTATGCTTGGTGCACGCGGCGTTCACACCTGTTGACTATATCCAATTCCGAGGATGGGATAAATTGTCTGGGATTAAATAAAACAAAAGAAAGTGCTGGAGGGTTGAGGTGTTGTGTTATTTCTGCCAGTCGCTTGATTCTGATTGGTAGAGTTTGCAGCAGTTGTTTTGGCACAAATGTCATTTGGACAATACTGCAGCTCCCCCCGAGGCGGCTGCCAGCCTTCAGAGAGCTCATTGTAAATGCCCACCTGCACCCTCCCTTCTCCCGATGCCAGCCCTTTTACCTTCCCTCCCCAGCTGTGCCCAGCTTTCCAGAGCGTGACTTTCACGCTGGCTGCCTCTTATTTGTCCAGCCAGAGTGAAAGCGCGCTTTGTGCCAGCTTCCAGGCCCGCCTGGCGGGCAAGCGGCCAAAAGGTGAAGAATTCAGACCATGGAGGCCACACAAGTCATCAGCACAGTGTGCCGTGGTCAGGACTGCGTTCCTCTCCACCTCGTTTCACACAGATCACTGCGACACTGCGCTAACCGCTCATCTGGAGAGTGTGACTATTTGGAGGCCCCAAAATGGTTGACATGGCAACATCATGGGAAGGACAGGCAAAATATAGCCTGTTGAAGCAATATCTGAAGATCAGCTTATTAATGCTTCACTGATTTATTAAAACATAAGAAATAGGAGCAGGATTAGGCATTTTGATCTGGCAAGCCTGCTTCACCAGTCAGGCCTGCTCCAGGGGAGGCGATGGTCTACTGGCATTATCACTGGTCTATTAATCCAGAAACTCAGCTAATGCTCTGGGGACCCGGGTTCGAATCCCGCCGTGGCAGATAGTGGAACTTGAATTCAATAAAAAATATCTGAAATTAAGAATCTACTGATGACCGTGACACCATTGTCGATTGTCAGAAAAAATCCATCTGGTTCACCAATGTGCTTTAGGGAAGGAAATCTGCCGTCCTTACCTGGTCTGGCCTACATGTGACTCCAGAGCCACAGCAATATGGTTGACTCTCAACTGTCCTCAGGCAACTTGGAATGGGCAATAAATGCCTGTCAGCCAGTGACGCCCATGTCCCATGAATGAATTTTAAAAAGTATATAGATATTGGCGATAGTGGGGTCAGAAGTTGTTTGGTGAGCTTCTGTGCAAAAGATTTCAGCACCTGGCCCAAAAAACTCTGTGATTCTTGAGAAGAAAGTGACTGGTCTCCAAAATACAAAAAAAACGCAGGGTGTAGATGGGAGGTGTCTCTGGGTTAGTGAGTCCAGAACCAGAGGGCACAGTGTCAGAATAAGGAGGACTCAGATGAGAAGGAATTTCTTCACTCAGAGGGTTGGGGTGAATCTTTGGAATTCTCTACCCCAGCGGGCTTTGGAGGCTCATTCACCTGAGCAGGTTCAAGACAAAAATCAACAGCTTTCTCGACACTGAGGGATACGGGGACAGTGCAGGAAAGCGGCGCTGAAGTAGATAATCAACAATGAACGAATTGAAGAGGCTCGAAGAGGCTGAATGGCCTACTCCTGTTCCTCTGTTAGACCATAAGACATAAGAGCACAATTAGGCCACTCGGCCCATCGAGTCTACTCCACCATTCAATATACTTTTATATATTTTTCTCATCCCCATTCTCCTGCCTTTTCCCCATAACCCCTGATCCCCTTATTCAACAAGAACCTATCTATCTCTGTCTTAAGGACACTCAATGACCTGGCCTCCACAGCCTTCTCATCTGTTCTCATATGTCACTGCTCACATAGGGCAGCACCGTGTCACAGTGTTTGCACTGCTGCCTCATAATGGCAGGGACCCGGTTCAATTCCAGCCTTGGGTCACTGTCTGTGTGGAGTCTGCACGTTCTCCCCGTGTCTGCGTGGGTTTCCTCCGAGTGCTCCAGTTTCCTCCCACACTCCAAAGATGTGCGGGTTAGGTGGATTAGCCATGGCAAGTTGCCCCTTAGCGTCCAAAGGTATGGGGGGGAGGCAGCGGGCCGGGAGATTTCAGCGGCGGCCGATGCACGGGATCGCGCTGGGCATCCCGGCACGCTAGCGTGTCCCAGCACTGGATTTCCGGCGGTGTCACATCCACACCAGAAATTGGCGGGAAGGTGCATAAATTATGGTAATGCTCATTCACATGTATCTTAAATGTGATTAGCGGGTCCAGGACTGAAATCACTGGGCCTGCTGCACTCCCACCTCCCCCCTTGCCAGAGTGGTTCACTGCTGCGGGGTCTACTATGGCCCCCCACTTGCAGGGGGCTGGCAGCCCGACCCCGCTGGAATGAAGAGGGGGCAATCTGGGCCCCCCAGAGGGTTGGGCGGCACGGGGGTGGTGCCCCAGGCATTGGCACCTTGACAGTGCCAGCCTGTGCCCCCTGGCACTGCCCAAGGGGCACCTTAGCACTGCCTATCGGATGGTGCCAAGGGGGTGGAGCTATGGGGGTCGGGGGGGCATGGCCTGATGTGGGCTAGGCCTGGTGGGGCAATCGGTGAGGGTGCAGGTCCAGCTGCCACTCTGCAGAGGGATCGATGGGGGAGGGAGGGAAGCCAGCGATCGCGGCTGGCCATCGGGGTTGGGAAGGAGTGCGTCAGCCTGCTGGGGTGGACGGGACTGCAGGGGGAGTTGGGACTTTAGGGGTGGGTGGAGTTCGGGGCTTTGGGGGGCAGTGGAAGCTGGGCCGGACATGGTCGGGGGGGCTAGCAATCAGGCCGTGGGGTAGGGTGGTGTTGAGGGCCAGCTTTGTGGGGCCACTGCGCATGTGCCGATCTTGGCGCTGACAGATCGGCACAGTGGTCCGCTCAGCGCTATGCTGCCAGCCTCTCGGGCGGGAACAGGCCCCACGCCCTGATTTCTGGAGTGAATCATGCTGGGGCACTCTGCAGTGCACAGAGTGTGGGAGATTCATTTTGAAACTTCCACTGAAAAACTAGCATGATTTACTCCAGTTTTCATGCGAATTTGACACTTAGAATTTTTGGGGAGAATTCCAGCCCTTTATGCCGGCGGGATTCTCTGGTCCCACTACAGCGAACGGAGATTTGATTGAGCGCCAGGTTCCCCATCCTCGCTTTCAGCGGCAGCGGGACGTGAACGGCTGGAAAATTCTAGCCATGGAGTTGATGTGGATTAGCTATGGTAAATGTGCAGGGTTACAGGGATAGAGCTGAGGGGAGGGCCTGGGTGGGATGCTCTTTCGGACAGTTGGTGCAGGTGCAATGGGCCAGATGGCCTCTTTCTGCGCTGTAGGGATTCTACGATTGTATGGGTACTTGGCTGAGTACAGACATTAGATGAACACCATGCCTGACAGATCATCCTGTACATGTAGTCGATGCATTGGCATCAGCTGCGGCTCAGCTGGTAGTATTCCTGTCTCTGAGTCAGACGGTTTGCATTCAGCTCCCACTCCAGAGATGTGAGCATAATAATTTGGGCTGGCAATGGAGTGCGGTACTGAGGGAGAGCTCAGCGTCAGAATGTACTGCCCTTTAGATGAGGTATTAAACCGAGGGCTCGACTGCCCTCTCAATGAATGCAAAGGTACCCACGGCACTATTGCAAACAGAAACAAATAAGTTATCTCTGGCGTCATGGTCAATAGTTATTTTCCACTCCATATCACTAAAACAGGTAATCTTGACAAAATCACAATGCTAATGGGATCTTGCTGTGCGTAGATTGGTTGCTGAATTACAACCATATCTGCACATCAAAAGTACTTCATTGGTTATGTAGCACTGGAGTTGTGAAAGACACTATATGGTGGGGGTGTCCAGAACCAGGGGTCACAGTCTGAGAATTCAGGATAGACCATTTAGGATGAAGGTGAGGAGACATTTCTTCACCCAAAGAATGGTGAGCCTGTGGAATTCATTACCACAGGAAGTAGTTGATGCCAAAACATTGAATGTATTCAAGAGGCGGCTGGATATAGCACTTGGGACAAATGGGATCAAAGGTTATAGGGAGAAAGCAGGATTAGGCTATTGAGTTGAACGATCAGCCATGATCGTAATGAATGGCGGAGCAGGCTCGAAGGGCCAAATGGCCCCCTCCTGCTCCTATCTTCTATGTTTCTGTGTTTCTATATAGATACTAAAAAACCATGCAAACTGTGCCCCTCTCAACCCTTGGTTAAAACTGTCCCCCTCAAAACTGTACCCCTTTCACCCCTCCGTTAAAACTGTCCAGACAATTGTGCAGTGAGTCTGTCTAAGCACGTCTAGGCAGAACCCCCTTCCTGGCTGCGAGCACTGAATTTATACTCTGTAACATTAACTTAGCTTCAGCTCAGTCGATATTTTGCCTACCAGCCACTAGGGATCAATAACAGAAAAAACACGGCCTTGAAATAAGAGCTGGAGAGATGGAGGATAACATAATAAACTTATTTAAAAAAAGCTGCTGGAAAGAACAGGCAAGGAGTAGCAATCAGAGCTGGACAGAATATGTTACATTATCAATTTGTGAGGAGGACTTGGAAGCAGAAACTAGATGAGCAATCTCCATGTCTCCATCTGAAGCTCCTTCGGTTATGTCTCCATAGCAACAGCCAGCCCGCGAGCCTGCTCTTGATAAACAATCCTCGCTGCCCTGAGCTCTCACAGATAACTACACAGCTCCCCACCTCTTGTCGCGTCCAACCATCTCACTTCATTAATCTTCAACCTCGAGCCAACAGCCAATTCCACCTTAACCCCTTCCTGACCAACGCTGCTTCTCTGCTGGGCCTCAGGTTTGACAGACTGGCTGAAAGAACTGGTCAGGGACAATGATCTGTCACCACCTACAGTGCTGAGCGGTTATTAGAACAAATAACAATACAGCGCAGGAACAGGCCCTTCGGCCCTCCAAACCTGTGCTGATCATGATGCCCTAACTAAACTAAAAAAAAATCCTTCTGCTCTTTCTCAGTCCATATCCCTCTATTCCCTCCCTATTCATGTACCCATCCAGATGCCTCTTAAATGTTGCTAATGTGCCTGCTTCCACCACCTCCTCTGGCAGCTCGTTCCAGGCACTCACCACTCTCTGTGTGGAAAAATTTCACCCGCACATCTCCCTTAAACTTTCCCCCTCTCACCTTGAGCCTGTGCTTCCTTGTAATTGACACTTCCACCCTGGGAAAAAGCCTCTGACTATCCATCTTGTCTGTGCCTCTCATCATTTTGTAGACCTCTATCAGGTCTCCCCTCAGCCTCCGCCTTTCCACTGTAAACAATCCGAGCTTATTCAACACCAGAAAAATGCTGGAAAATCTCAGCAGGTCTGACAGCATCTGTGGAGAGGGAATAGAGCCAACGTTTCGAGTCCAGATGAACCCTTCGTCAGAGCATCCGCAGTATTGTGCGTTTAACCTAGTTTATTCAACCTCTCCTCATAGTCCAATTAACCTCCAGAAAATGGGTAGGGAAGGTTCATGGGTTAATGAATTAAGTATAGGGGATGCATGACCCCCACCTCCTGTTTTACAGCGGTGGATAGCAGAGAACCTGAGGGGCTCCAGCCTCAACTCTACCCCTGCCCAGTCACCCAACTCTCTCTTCCTCCTCCGCCTCTCAGTGGCGGGGTCTCCTCCGCCACTCCTCCTGACTGCCATCTCGCTCAATTTTCACTGAGGTAAATGTCTTCCTCTGTTAGGTCAACAAGGATGCTGTGAGGAGAGAGAGGGTCCAGGGACATCAACAACTGCATCAATCCCGAATTGTACAAACCCCTCAGATCCTGGATTCAAACCTGACTCAGACTGGGAACAATTTCCTTCCCTGGTGTTCACTGGAATTTGGTCAAATGAATCTCAAATTCAATTCCAGACTCACTCTGTCACCCTCAGTGGTAAAAGCCAGAGCGAAGGATGGGGTAGCGTTCTTCGGAGACTGAGCAAAGGCATATCATTGGGTAAAATGGAGGTGACCTCTTTTCATGCTCAGTTACACTGACCCCAATCTGGGAACGCGTGATCCTATATCTGCTGGTGACATCACCCCATGACAATCTGGATTTGTCAACATGAACGAGAAACCTGGCGTGTCCGTCTGCCTAATTACCTCTTTCCCAGGACCTCAAAAGGGTGGAACCCATCCTCTCCCTTCCCCCAAGACATTCCCTCTTGTTAAAACCTCCTCAAGCCGAATCCAGCTGTCAGCTAACCACAGCCACCGCATCGATTTGTGCCCCCATCTCTTTTTAACTTTAGCCCTTAACCAGGACCTCCCCACGGAAGAATGGATGAAAGGTTTATATTTATCTAGCACCTTTCATCACTTCAGGATGTGGTTTTGGTCTCCTCACTTGAGGAAGGTGGTGGTGGCACTGGGGACAGTTTAAAGAAGGTTCGCCAGATTGATTCCAGGGATGAAAGGGCTGCTGTACGAGGAGCGGCTGGATGGCTTGGGTTTGTACTCGCTGGAGTTCAGAAGAATGAGGGGAGGATCTGATTGACGTACATAAGATGCTAAAGGGGATTGATAAGGTGGACTTTGAACAGATGTTCCCCCTTTGTGGGACAGTCTAGAACAGAGGTCATAGATATAGAGAGAGAGAGGAGGTAGGTTCAAAACTGAAATAAGGAGAAAACACTTCTCTGAGGGTTATGTATCTGTGGAACTCACTTCTCCAGAATGCAGCGGAGGCAGAATTCATCGACAGATTTCTGATGAAAAGCAGGATAAAGGGCTATGGAGAACAGGCAGGAAAGTGGAGTTGAGACCAGGAGAGGCACGGTGTCATACTGGTTAGCATTGCTGGCTCACAGCGCCAGGGACCCGGGTTCAATTCCAGCCTCGGGTCACTGTCTGTGTGAAGTTTGCACATTCTCTCTGTGTCTGCGTGGGTTTCCTCCGGGTGCTCCGCTTTCCTCCCACAGTCCAAAGATGTGCGGGTTAGGTTGATTGGCTATGCTAAATTGCCCCTTAGTGTCAGTGGATTAGCAGGTAAATATGTGGGGTTGTGGGAATAGGGCCTAGGTGGGATTGTGGTCCGTGCAGACTCGATGGGCCAAATGGCCTAATTCTGCTCTGTAGGGATTCTATGATTCTATGATAAGATCAGCCATGACCATGTTAAATGGTGAAAAGGGCTTGAAGGGCTGAATTGCCTACTCCAGCTCTTAATACCTATGTTCCAAAAGCCCTTTACAGCCAGTGAGGTGCTTTAGAAGGGTAGTCGCTGTTGAGATGTCGGAAACAAAGCAATGATTTGTGCACAGCAAGCTCCCACAAGCTGCAGTGTGGGAATGGTCAAACAATTTGTGATGTTGACTGAGGGATAAATACTGGTCAGGACAACAGGAAGAAATCTCCCGATCCCCTTCAAGATAGTGCCAGGGGATGGTTTACATCCAGGCTCGAGAGCAGACTGGGCCTAATGTGAACATCTCAGCCAAAAGGTGGCACCTGGGGCCAGTGCAGGGCTCTCTCAGGCCTGATCGGCCTACATGCTGTGCCCGAGCCTCTGGAGGTGGGACTTCACCCCCACAACTTTCTGACTCAGGAGGTGAATGGGCTACTCACAGAGACACAACTGACAAAAGCAGATTCGTGTCGGGCGCAGCAGACAATGATTTCCTTAAATAAACTGCTCAGTGCGCACGCAGGCCTCCACATCATCCAGCCTGTACCACGCAAACCCAACAAGTCAAGACAGCTGCCTAATTATAGCTCTTGCAATAAGTGAGGCCGCAGTGGCAATTTTGCCCACGAGGAGGTTCCACTCGATTGTGATGTTCTCAGCTTGAAATCCGGTGCCAAAAAAAAGTCTGCCTCAGGACTGATTATGGATTGAAGAGAGAAAATCGCTGCTCAGAATCTAGGAGCAATCGATTTTCCATCAGATATACCTCAGCAGGGTCTCTGACCGCGGCAATTATTTTCCGAAGTTTTATGCCATGGGATCAGGAGAATAAGGCACAACACTCCCGTTCAAATCTAGCAAAACTGGATCTTAACTTCTTTTTTCCTCATTAATACCTTCTTGGTCCAGAATAGTCCATCGATAGCAGCGTGTATGTACAGCAGATACACCGTGGAGTGATTTAATCATCAAACAATTGCGTGTGAAATCGAGCCAAACATTTACATTCTACCCTGTGTATTGCTTATTCGAAACATAAATGATCCGGACCATTCGATTCCAGCCTGTGACACTCTCCCAGCTATTCCTCATAAAAACAAACCATCTGAGTGTCTGCAATGACTTCAATCAGGCCATTGAGGTTGGCCTATTGGAGTATGAACTCCCTGATTAAGGGTCGGATTGACAGGCCAATCAGGGAGTCTTTGCCTTGTATTTAACTGGGAGTGTCAGTTCCTCTGGCACTCCCGAAGGTAGACCGCTGACTGGTAGCACTCTGGGTACTGCTATTGGAATTGTAAATAAAGCAATTCTGGTGAAGGAACTTCTACCTCTGAAGACTTACTACAGTGTCTTCATTTGATTGCGGCTTTCTACAGATTATCCGTTAATCGCTCAGTCGACTTCAAAGCCTGTTGATGAAAGCAGCATAATAACAGATATCTGTTTCCCCCCACCCCCCACTCTCTCAGTCTAACAGTCTTCACTTAACCACTTAACAACTCAAAGGTTCAGGATTTAAGCAGAAGACACGCACACTATTTTTTATTGATTAACATCATAAACAAAGACATGCCAACTGCAATTCCGCTGCCAACAAATCCAATGCCTGTCACCTCACTGAAGTGTTAAGGTGCAGAAGGAGGCCATTCGGCCTATAATGCCTGCACTGACTCGCCGAATGAGCAATTTATTTAGCGCCATTCTCCCGCCTTCCCCTGGTATCCCTGCACACTCAAATCGCAATCTAATTCCCTTGATTGAGCCTCCCTCCATCACACCGCAGGTGCATCTGTCCATGTATCGATCGGTAAGACCGACCACCGCACAGTCCTTGTGGAGACAAAGTTCCGTCTTCACATTGAGGACACCCTCCATCGGGTTGTGTGGCCTACCACCATGCTAAATTGTTAGACTTCAAGTCTGACTTGAACTAGAACTAGGGGGCATAGCCTCAAAATAAGAGGGAACAGATTTAGGACTGAGTTGAGGAGGAACTTCTTCACACAAAGGGTTGTGAATCTGTGGAATTCCCTGCCCAGTGAAGCAGTTGAGGCTACCTCATTGAATGTTTTTAAGGCAAGGATAGATAAATTTTTGAACAGTAAAGGAATTAAGGGTTATGGTGAGCGGGCAGGTAAGTGGAGTTGAGTCCACGAAAAGATCAGACAGTGAGTATTGGAGTGTCAGTGTGGGAGGGTGATGGTGAGTATTGGAGTGTCAGTGTGGGAGGGTGATGGTGAGTATTGGAGTGTCAGTCTGGGAGGGTGATGGTGAGTATTGGAGTGTCAGTTTGGGAGGGTGATGGTGAGTATTGGAGTGTCAGTGTGGGAGGGTGATGGTGAGTATTGGAGTGTCAGTGTGGGAGGGTGATGGTGAGTATTGGAGTGTCAGTGTGGGAGGGTGATGGTGAGTATTGGAGTGTCAGTCTGGGAGGGCGAGGGTGAGTATTGGAGTGTCAGTGTGGGAGGGTGATGGTGATATTGGAGTGTCAGTGTGGAAGGGTGATGGTGAGTATTGGAGTGTCAGTGTGGGAGGGCGATGGTGAGTATTGGAGTCTCAGTGTGGAAGGGTGATGGTGAGTATTGGAGTGTCAGTGTGGGAGGGTGATGGTGAGTATTGGAGTGTCAGTGTGGGAGGGTGATGGTGAGTATTGGAGTCTCAGTGTGGGAGGGTGATGGTGAGTATTGGAGTCTCAGTGTGGGAGGGTGATGGTGAGTATTGGAGTCTCAGTGTGGAAGGGTGATGGTGAGTATTGGAGTCTCAGTGTGGGAGGGTGATGGTGAGTATTGGAGTGTCAGTGTGGGAGGGTGATGGTGAGTATTGGAGTGTCAGTGTGGGAGGGTGATGGTGAATATTGGAGTGTCAGTGTGGGAGGGTGATGGTGAGTTGAGATATTGGAATTTCAGTGTGGGCGAGTGCCCCTGGGAGGGAAATATGGCAGAGGGACAGGAAGAGAGAGAATAAAGTCATCAACATCTGAAAATACTCCAGAGTTGAACAACAATAAGTGTCAATATACCATCATCATCGGGCATCTCAGCAACAAATTCATTTCAGCCTCGTTAATGAAGCTGCCACCATTCTACCCAATTTCTGACTTATGTTCATCTCACTTTTCTATTGATGCAAATTTAAAGAATTTTATTGAGCAATAGATCCAACGGGACTGGATTTTAGGCATTTTGAAGATAAACAGGCCTGCTCCATACAGTAATGGAATGTTTGATACTTAGGAACATAGGACTTCAGAGTAGGATAGGCCATTCAGCCCTTCGGGTCTGCTGCACCATTCAGTAAGATCATGGCAGATCTGCGTGTGTGCGCGTGTGGGTTGGGGGAGGGGGTGGGGTGTCTGCAATCATAGAATCCCTATGGTGTGGAAGAAAGCCATTCGGCCCATCGAGTCTGCCCCAACTTTCTGATAGAGCATCCCACCCAGACCCTATCCCCGTAACCCCACATATTTAATCCCTCTAACTGACACATGTTGAGATACTAAGGGACAACTTAGCATGGCCAATCCACGTAACCTGCACATCCCGAGCGGGAAAGCATCAGAGTCCACTCATGGCAAAAGCTTCATAAAAGACGGTGGTAAATGGAAGATAATTGGAGGGAGATGTGCGGGGAGGGAGAGCGATAGCTAGCTAACTCAATTCACAGCACTGCTGTTTGAAAATACAACCTGAACTCCTTGGAAATGGATTTCCTCTCTGATGCTGAAGCCAGTCTTTGCACTCTGCATCCTGTTATAATAAATTTGCTTTGAACTGATCCCAGGGGACCTTGTGGTTGAGAACTGTCTTGTGCTAATTCTCCATCAAGGCAAACTGTCTATTGAAGTCGACAGCAGAATAGCAAAGTGGGCCAAGTTATTTTTCTTCCCCCGTGTTCCTCTTCCATCAGGCAGAGGAGTCTGCAGTAGATCGGAATCAACTGCTCTGAAAAGGATATATGTAAGAAATGTGAAAGATCAGGCAGCACGGCTCTGTTGTATAACAATCTCCCCAGCCCCACCATCATACACAACATTGTGAACTCATGTGTCTACTCTCATTTGGTTGTAGTTTCACATCCATTTACAAAGTATGAATATATGGCAATGCGTTGTGTATCAATCCGTGCCTTAGATGTTATAAAGGGAGAAGTTGTACTGGTATTTCTCAAAACGCCTATGTTTTATTTTTCTGCCTTATTCTTTCAAAGGATGTGGGTGTCGCTGGCTGGAGGGGGAAAGCATCAGAGTCCACTCATGGGCCAGCATTTGTTGCCCACCCCTAATTGCCCTTGAACCAAGTGGCCATTTCAGGGGCCAGTTGAGAGTCCACCACATTGCTGTGGATCTGCAGTCACATGTAGACCAGACTGGGTAAGGACGGCAGATTTCCTTCCCTAAAGAGCGCCATCATAGAATCCCTACAGTGCAGAAAGAGGCCATTGGGCCCATCGAGCCTGCACCGACCACAGTCCCACCCAGGCCCTACCCCCATATCCCTACACATTTTACCCACTAATCCCTCCAACCTATGCATGTCAGGACACAAAAGGGCAATTTTTAGCATGGCCAATCAACCTAACCCGCACATCTTTGGACTGTGGGAGGAAACCGCAGCAGCCGGAGGAAACCCACGCAGACACGAGGAGAATGTGCAAACTCCACACAGACAGTGACCCGAGCCGGGAATCGAACCCGGGACCCTGGAGCTGTGAAGCAGCAGTGTTAACCACTGTGCTACCGTGCCGCCCGGCGGTCATTCAGTCCATTGAGCCTGCACAACAATCCCATCCAGGCCCTATCCCTGCAACCCCACATATTCGCCCTGCTAATCCCCATGACACTAAGGGCCAATTCGGCCGGGCCAATGCACCTAACGCGTAAATCTTTGGAGTGAAGCAGATGGGTTTTTACAGCAATCGATGATGATTCCATGGTCTCCATGACTGAGATTAGTTTTAAATTCCAGATTCATGAACTGAATTTAAATTCTGTAATAAGTCTGCGGAGGCAGAAGTCCCTTTACCCGTCCCTGTACTTACACTTCCAACAGCAGCACGCAGAGCGCTATCAGTCAGCAGTCTACCTCCAGAGGTGTCAGAGGAACTGACACTCCCGGTTCTGTACAAAGCAATTGGATCTTTAATCAGGGAGTTCAGACTCCAATAGGCCAACCTCAATGGCCTGATTGAAGTCATTACAAATTCCACCAACTGCCGTGGTGAGATTTGAACCCCTGTTTCCAGGGCATTAGCCTGGGTCCCTGGATTACTAGTCCAGTGACCTTACCACCGTGCCATCATCTCCTCTCCTACATTATAAATTGGATGGCCATATAGAGTCTGGAGGCGGATATGACTTTTAAAAAAAAGTTTATTTTATTCATGTCACAAGTAGGCTTACATTAACACTGCAATGAAGTTACTGTGAAAATCCCCTAGTCGCCACACTCCAGCGCCTGCTTGGGTACACTGAGGGAGAATTTAGCATGGTCAATGCATCTAACCAGCACGTCTTTCGGACTGTGGGAGGAAACCAGAGCACCCGGAGGAATCCCACGCAGGCACGGGGAGAACGTGCAAACTCCACACAGTGACCCAAGCCTGGTATCGAACCTGACGCTGTGAAGCAGCAGTACCAACCACTGCGCCACACTGCCCATCAAGGCATCACAAGGCAGGATCGAGAGGCCAGGGTAGTGAAGGAGGGATTTGACATGGCCTCAAAACAATATGAGCTTCCCCGTCCCTCCCCGGGAATACAATAGGGCAATGGAATAAAGAGGTACAGATCCCGTAACGATTTGATTCCACACGGGTAAAACAGCACACTGGTGCAAATGAGCTCATCTGGTTTCTGTTCATATACACTGCATATCTTTTACTAAGTAATAGCGGAAGTTTAAACCTGATCTTTTCCACTCTGTTCTGAGATGGGTGGTCACGACCCCTCCACCCACCCCTGCACCACCTCACTCCAATAAATGGTAGGGTGCTGTGGAGAATTATAAAATAAAGAGATCTAGGAATACAGGTTCATAGCTCCTTGAAAGTGGAGTCACAGGTGGACAGAGTGGTGAAGAAGGCATTCGGCATGCTTGGTTTCATTGGTCAGAACATTGAATACAGGAGTTGGGACTTCTTGTTGAAGTTGTACAAGACATTGGTAAGGCCACACTTGGAATACGGTGTACAGTTCTAGTCACCCTATTGTAGAAAGGATATTACTAAACTAGAAAGGGTGCAGAAAAGATTTATTAGGATGCTACCAGGACTTGATGGTTTGGGTTATAACGAGAGGCTGGATAGACTGGGACTTTTTTCCCTGGAGCATAGAAGGCTGAGGGTTGATCTTATATAGGTCTATAAAATGAGGGGCATAGATCAGCTAGATAGTCAACATCTTTTCCCAAAGGTCGGAGAGTCTAAAACTAGAGGGCATAGGTTTAAGGTGAGAGGGGAGAGATACAAAAGGGTCCAGAGGGGCAATCTTTTCACACACAGGGTGGTGAGTGTCTGGAACGAGCTGCCTGACGTAGTAATAGAGGCGGCTACAATTTTGTCTTTTAAGAAGCATTTAAGCAGTTACATGGGTAAGATGGGTATAGAGGGATATGGGCCAAACGCGTGCAGTTGGGAATAGCTTAGTGGTAAAAACTGGGTGGCATGGACAAGTTGGGCCGAAGGGCCTGCTTCCATGCTGTAAATCTCTATGGCTCTTTCCAATAGCAGATTGGGTGAAAAGGTGACACAAGGGTGTGAAATACGGCACTTCCCATAACAGTCAGCCTGCTGCATTATTTAACTCCAGATTATACCGTCTAACAGCCAGCTGAGTGTGTCTACTTCCTCAGTAAATGTGTCATGTATTTATTAATCATTTCAGCTAATTATACAAGACATGTTACACAAGCTCATCAAAAACAACATTCTAAAATTCGGAAACACTGGGCTGATCACGCCCCGCCATCGTTGCCAATGAGGACGGAGAATTTAGCGCTCAGCCAAATCTCCATTCACCTCAGCGGGACTGGAAAATCCCCCTGGCACGAGTGGCTGGAAAATTCTGCCCCAAATTTCCAACTTTACTCCGATAAAAGTTAACAAACCTGTCAACGTTCATTCACTCTGTTCACAGATGCTGCCAGAACCTGCCCAGTCTTTCCAGCATTTTCTATCTTCAATTCAGAAAACTTGGCATGGCAGGCAGTAACTATAGCCACAGGCAAAGGTGTGGGGGCTGGGGGGTGGTAAACATTCTCAGGGATGAGAGGGGAAGACAGGGTGACTGCAAGAAACTACAAAAGGTCGTGTATGTAGCCCAATCCATCAAGCAAACCAGCCTCCCATCCATTGACTCTGTCTACACTTCCCGCTGCCTCGGCAAAGCAGTCAGCATAATTAAGGACCCCACGCTTCCCAGACATTCTCTCTTCCACCTTCTTCCGTCGGGAAAAAGATACAAAAGTCTGAGGTCACGTACCAACCGACTCAAGAACAGCTTCTTCCGTGCTGCCGTCAGACTTTTGAATGGACCTACCTTGCAGTAAGTTGATCTTTCTCTACACCCTAGCTATGACTGTAATTCTATATTCTGCACTCTCTCGTTTCCTTCTCTATGTAGGGTATGCTTTGTCTATATAGCGTGCAAGAAACAATACTTTTCACTGTATGCTAATACATATGACAATAATAAATCAAATCAAATCAGATCAAGAGGTAGTGTCACTGGACGAGTAACCTGGAGGCCCAGGCTAATGTTCTGGGGATATGGGTTCAAATCCCAGCCAAAGCAGCTGATGGAGTTTACAATCCAGTTCATCAATAAAGTCTGTAATTGAAAAACAATCATAGATAAGAGGCAAGACTGGGCGGAGAAGTGGCAGATGGACTTCAACCCAGATAAGTGTGGGGTGGTTCATTTTGGCAGTGTGGAAGATCAGAAGGATCTTGGGGTCCGGGTTCATAGGACGCTCAAAGCAGTGTCGCAGGTAGAGGCTGTGGTTAAGAAGGCGTATGGAATACTGGCCTTCATCAATAGAGGAATTGAGTTTAGAAATCGGGAGATAATGCTGCAACTGTATAGGACCCTGGTCAGACCCCACCTGGAGAATGTGCCCAGTTCTGGTTGCCTCATTACAGAAAGGATGTGGAAGCCATAGAAAGGGTGCAGAGGAGATTTACAAGGATGTTGCCTGGATTAGGTGGCATGCCTTATGAGGATAAGTTGAGAGAGCTCGGTCTTTTCTCCTTGGAGAAGCGAAGGATGAGAGGTGACCTGATAGAGGTGTATAAGGTGTTGAGAGGTATTGATAGTGTGGATTCTCAGAGGCTTCTACCCAGGGCTGAAATGGTTGCCACGAGAGGTCACAGGTTTAGGGTGCTGGGGAGTAGGTACAGAGGAGATGTTTGGGGTAAGTTTTTCACTCAGAGGGTGGTGAGTGCGTGGAATCGGCTGCCGGTAGTCGTGGTGGAGGCGGATTCGATAGGGTCTTTTAACAGACTTTTGGATAAGTTCATGGAGGTTAGTAAGATAGAGGGTTATAGGTAAGCCTAGTAGGTAGGGACATGTTCGGCGCAACTTGTGGGCCGAAGGGCCTGTTTGTGCTGTAGCTTTTCTATGTTCTATCTGTAATAATGAACTATCATCAATTGCTGGATAAAACCCCATCTGGTTGACAAATGATGCCCTTTAGGGAAGGAAATCTGCTGTCCTTAACTGCTCTGGCCCTGGGAAGGGAACCAGCAGATGATGGCTTGCATTAGGTCAGTAAACAGTCACAAGATTGGTCTTCCGTTCACTAATCGCACAAAGTTGGGAGTGATTGAGCACACAGAGTGGGACTTTCTGGCTGTGCTTGCCCTGAAACCGGAAAATCCTGCCCGACATCAACAAGGTCCACCCCTTGCCCACTACGATTCCCATGGCCGGCGGAACGGGAAAATTCCCCCCACTGTCTGATTTTGCACGTGCTGGGAACAGAGCTACAATGGCTGTTGCTGGGCCGCTACCACGGCTCATACGCTCTCTCTTTCTCTCTTGAGTCACAGCATTGAAGAGAGGTGTTGTGACGTTATTGTCTGATTATGATGTGTGCAAAGAAGGTGCCTCACTGACCCCTGGACAAGAACGTCTGCTGAAACTGCTTGGGTATTGAGATGGCCGCCTTCAAGGTGGTGATAAACTGTACGTGGAAGTCCAAGACTGGTGAATTTGAGCAAGTGACAGCAGCTATTGGAAGATGCAACAAAGAGATGGAGCAGGTGGACGATGAACAAGAGTGGCTGGAGGTTCAAGGGCTGCACTGCGGATGCCATTACTATTAACCTTCAGTGACTAATCCGCAATGCCGTGAATATTTGGGGATGTCAGTTGTAGCAATAATGGACACATGTGGATTTTTAATAACAGTTTGGATCTTTAGAAAAAATCTGGTCTGGCCTTTAGAAATCTCGATTTAAGAGAGCAATCTATTGCAATAGCCGAGCAAACTGTGGGGCCAGTGGCTGACAAATGACAGATGGAGTTTAATTTAGACAAACGCGAGGTGATGCATTTTGGTAGATTGAACCAGGGCAGGACTTACTCAGTTAATGGTAGGACGTTGGGGAGAGTTACAGAACAAAGAGATCTAGGGGTACATGTTCATAGCTCCTTGAAAGTGGAGTCACAGGTGGACAGAGTGGTGAAGAAGGCATTCAGCATGCTTGGTTTCATTGGTCATAACATTGAATACAGTAGTTGGGACGTCTTGTTGAAGTTGTACAAGACATTGGTAAGGCCACACTTGGAATACTGTGTGCAATTCTGGTCACCCTATTATAGAAAGGATATTATTAAACTAGAAAGAGTGCAGAAGAGACTTACTAGGATGCTACGGGGACTTGATAGTTTGAGTTATAAGGAAAGGCTCGATAGACTGGGACTATTTTTTCTGGAGCGTAGGAGGCTGAGGGGTGATCTTATAGAGGTCTATAAAATAATGAGGAGCACAGATAAGCTAGATAGTCAATAACTTTTCCCAAAGGTAGGGGAGTCTAAAACTAGAGGGGATAGGTTTAAGGTGAGAGGGGCGAGATACAAAAATGTCCAGAGGGACAATTATTTCACACAGAGAGTAGTGAGTGACTGGAACAAGCTGCCAGAGGTAGTAGTCGAGGCGGGTACAATTTTTTTTTTAAAAAGCATTTAGTTAGTTACATGGATAAGATGGGTAGAGAGGGATATGGGCCAAATGCGGGCAATTGGGACTAGCTTAGGGGTTTAAAAAAAGGGCAGCATGGACAAGTTGGGCCGAAGCGCCTGTTTCCATGCTGTAAACCTCTATGACTCTATACAGTTCGAGGGCAATTAGGGATGGGCAGTAACTGCTGGCTGGAATGATGCACCTTCAGACTTTTCAGAAGCTCGAGAAGTATTTATTAATAAGAAACACTGTACAGAGGCTAGCAGCCTCCTGGCTGCTGTGATGATACGGTGCCTTTAAGATATGTCTTCATATCATTTTTCTTGTGAGGGGTATGTTTAAAATTCAGCTCTGTTTTATACAGTGCCGATTGGTCTGGTCACTTTCACTGGGTCAAAATCCTGGAACTCCCTCCCTAACAGCACTGGGGGTGTATCAACACCTCAGGGACTGGAGCTGTTCAAGATGGCAGCTCACCACCACCTTCTCAAGGGCAATTAGAGTTGGGCTATGAATGCTGACCTTGCTAACAACAGCCACATCCCCTGAATGAATAAAACATTACACTGACTTCTGCTACCTGGGCTCCGAAATGTGGGATTCACTCCCTAACCATCTTTACCTCACCTCCTTTAAGAGGCCCTCTAAAAGTTGCCTTTACGACCAGGTTGGTGTCCTAATAGCTCCTTATGCAGCTCAATGTGTGTCCTGATGAAAGTGTTCTTGTGAAGCACCATGGCAACATTTTGCTGTGTTAAAGGCTCTATACAAATGCAATTTACTTGTTGTTAGTGATTTCCCTCCAACACTAAGCAATGAGGAGAAAAAGGGAGGGAAAGTGGAGGAGATGGAGAGCAGGTTGATGGAATGGGTTTTAAAACTTCCTGTCATCACAGAGGGCACCAGCACTTCATAATTGTCCACATCTTTGTTCAACCTCAGGAGAGACAGGGAGGCCAGGTCAGAACTATTCATCTCAGAGGGAAGTCTGGAGGAAGCAAGATCCTGCCCAAGCCTCGGTAGCATTGAGTACTGAGATAGGAGTCATGGGGGGAGTTTTCATAGGGGGAGATTCCATGGGAATCATAGCGGGCAGGGGGTGGGGCGGACCATGCAAAGGTCCATTGATCTCGGGCGCGATTTTCCAGTTTTGGGACGAGAAAAGTCAGAAAAACCTGCCCATAGAGTGGTTTACTGCACAGAAGGAGGCCACTCAGCCCACTGAGTCGATTCAGTCTCTCGGTACAGCAATTGATCTATCCACCTAACTGTGCAAGCGTTGCTCGTCTGTATGTAACTGGGAGCCTTGCTAATTAAATGAAGGAAGAATTAGATAGAATGCACCATCTTACACGCTAACCATCCAGGTTTTCAAGATGGGTGAATATTCCAGACATCCCAGAACGGCCTCCTTCCTCAGGGTGGGAAATGGAGAATCCACAGAGCGTCTCAGGCAGGGAACCCCGAAATCTCTCCAGTTGGCCCTCAGTATCATTGTAATTCTGAGCAGCAATGGGAGGTTCTTTGCTTCCCCAGCCTAGCTCCCCCACTACCAACGATATCGCAACAGAGACTCGGGATTAAACCTGGAATGTTTGTCTTTCCGACACCTCATTTTCACACTGGGCGAGTGCATTCCCCCACCAAGCCACAAGAGCCACTGGGCAAAACAAAGCCTCACCTTAGAAACAGCACTCTGACCTAGGGCTCAAAGTTTGCAGATTCCAAACTCACTTGGGCACATAACTGAGGGAGGGTTGGAGTGTCCATCCTGCCCATCTTGAAGCAGTGGAGCTGTTAACAAAATCAAACTTGCACTAAGATTTACTCGGATAATTGAACCAAGATTTACCAGGATGCTACCGGGACTTGATGGTTTGAGTTATAAGGAGAGGCTGGATAGACTGGGACTTTTTTCTCTGGAACGTAGGAGGCTGAGGGGTGATCTTATAAAGGTCTATAAAATAATGAGGGGCATAGATCAGCTAGATAGTCAATATCTTTTCCCAAAGGTCGGAGAGTCTAAAACTAGAGGGCATAGGTTTAAGGTGAGAGGGGAGAGATACAAAAGGGTCCAGAGAGGCAATTTTTTCACTCAGAGGGTGGTGAGTGCCTGGAATGAGCTGCCAGAGGTAGTAATAGAGACGGGTACAATTTTGTCTTTTAAAAAGCGTTTAGACAGTTACATGGGTAAAATTAGTACAGAGGGAAATGGCCCAAAGCCTTCCACAAGTAGGCTTCCATTAACACTGCAATGAAGTTACTGTGAAATTCCCCTAGTCGTCACAGTCCAATGCCTGTTCAGGTCAATGCGCCGAACCAGCACGTCTTTCGGACTGTGGGAGGAAACCGGAGCACCCGGAGGAAACCCACACAGACACGGGGAGAACGTGCAAACTCCACACAGACAGTCACCCAAGCCGGGAATCGAACCTGGTACCCTGGTGCTGTGAGGCAGCAGTGCTAACCACTGTGCCACCATGCCGTCCTACACTAATACACGTGACAATAAGTCAAATCAAATCAAATCAAAAGCATTGGTTGAGGGGCACCCCTCAGCAACCCCGGGGTCCTGAGACTAAATGCTGATCTATCTGAAGACAGCTTATAGCAGCGAGTGAACTTGGGATTTTCCGTATTCACATTGTTCAGTATCCCACTCAGCCGTGTATTTATTCATGGGAAGCAGAGGTCAACACCCGCCCCCACTTCACTCAGAACATTTCCTTCACCTCTCGCTCCTCACATATACAATGAGTTTCTAAATCCTCTGGCACACTCCACCCTTTATTGAATGATTCAATCAGGGCTTAACACACAAGCACAAATTAGATTTTTCCCCTGAGCGCCAGACTTCACTATGTTGGACTTGATGTCTTTAATATATCAGCCAGTCACCAGGTGAAGCCCCGAGGTCCCCAAAATCCTGATGATGCACAAGCCATTGCTGCTGGCGGAACTGCCCCGTCTGGAGTGTACAAAGTGAACGTAACCTTTCTCTAGCTGGTAAGATGAACAGTACCAGCGTACCCCTGACTGGACCCACTGCCGGCAGGAAGCTCTCACAGTCATCACACATTAGATTCAGTTTCAAGCTCTTTTTGCAATCACTATGGTAACTGCCGCTGAACAGGAACAGTTGCACATTCCCACTCGGCAACTAATCTGCCTGCCACGCCCGCTGACGCATCCACTGCTCACCCACTGCCCCCTCCCCCACTGTCCCACCCACTGCCATACCCACTGCCTCATCCCTCACAGCCTCACCACCCACTGTCCCACCCTGCACTGCCTTACCCACTGCGCCTCTCCCACTGCCCCAGCCACTGCCGCATCCCCATTGCCTCACCCACTGCCGCACCCCCACTGCCTCACCCACTGCCGCACCCCCACTGCCTCACCCACTGCGCCTCTCCCACTGCCCCAGCCACTGCCGCATCCCCATTGCCTCACCCACTGCCGCACCCCCACTGCCTCACCTACTGCCACACCCCCACTGCCTCACCCACTGCCCCATCCACTGTGCCTCTCCCACTGCTTACACCATTGTGCACCTACTATTCGCTTTCACTCACCCTCCACTGAGGGAGAATTTAGCATGGCCAATGCGCCTAACCTGCTCATAGAAATCATAGAAACCCTACAGTGCAGAAGGAGGCCATTCGGCCCATCGAGTCTGCACCAACCACAATCCCACCCAGGCCCTACCCCCACATATTTACCCGCCAATCCCTCTGACCTACGCATCTCAGGACTCTAAGTGGCAATTTTTAACCTGGCCAATCAACCTAACCCGCTCATCTTTTGGACTGTGGGTAGCACAGTGGTTAGCACTGCTGCTTCACAGCTCCAGGGTCCCAGGTTCGATTCCCGGCTCGGGTCACTGTGTGTGGAGTTTGCACATTCTCCTCGTGTCTGCGTGGGTTTTCTCCGGGTGCTCCGGTTTCCTCCCACAGTCCAAAGATGTGCGGGTTAGGTTGATTGGCCAGGTTAAAAATTGCCCCTTAGAGTCCTGGGATGCGTAGGTTAAAGGGATTAGCGGGTAAAATATGTGGGGGTAGGGCCTGGGTGGGATTGTGGTCGGTGCAGACTCGATGGGCCGAATGGCCTCCTTCTGCACTGTAGGGTTTCTATGATTCTATGATTTCTATGAAACTGGAGCACCCGGAGGAAACCCACGCAGATATGGGGGGAGAACGTGCAGACTCCACACGGACAATAACCAAAGCCGGGCATCAAACCCGGGACCCTGGCGCTGTGAGGCAGCAGTGCTAACCACTGTGCCACCCTGATCGATCATCTCCATTTCCCAAGTGACTCTTACAGCACAGTCCCGTCTATTGTTGGATTATGGCTCCCAACCCACTCAGCGACAGAGAGTTAGCAGTACACAACCACGTAAAGACAATGATGTACGCCCACTCGCCTGGCCATTCTGCCCATTACACAACGATATCAGTGAAGTGAAAATGGCCGACCATAAAAGCATTAAAACAGCAGAATAGATTTTTTGATATGCAAATCCGAGGAGCAGCCACTTCGGGCAAGTGTGAATCTACAACAAACCCCTGGCTTCCTACAGCAGAGACTGAATCATGGGAGCCATTGACACACCTGGAAACATTGGGCTGCACCATTGAACCTGGTTACAAAAGGAAGCAGAGTTTCTACATCCTCAAGCAGCAAGGTTACAGGTTCAAACACCACACCCACCCCTTCCCTTCCACAAAGGTTCCCCCACAGTGAAGCTGTGAGAATCCTTGGTGCGCTCTCCTGGAGCTGCGGTCAGCTTTAATCCCAGCTCAACAACTCCTGGCTTTTACAAACCTCCTTTAACGCAGGGAAACGGCACTTCACAGCGACATTAGTGGGAAAAGTATCGACGCTGGGCCATGCAGGTGGGTATCAGGAGAGACAACTGAACACTGCTCAAAGACATGGTTTTTAACGAGTGTCTTAAAGGAGCAGGGAGCGGCTGAGAGATATTGGGAGGACTTCCGGAGCCTAGGCCGCTGATAGGGGCAAGGCAAACGATGGATGCTCAAGAAGATAAATATCGCGGGGTGGGGATGCAGAGATTCTGGTGGGCGGCAGCACTGAGGGACATCGCAGGGGGAGGGAAAGGTGAGGCCTTGGAGGGATTTTAAATAAAAGGCTGAGCAATAGGCTGACGACAAGGGCAGCGCGGTGGCGCAGTGGTTAGCACTGCTGCCTCACAGCGTCTGGGAACCTGGTACGATTCCGGCCTCGGGTCACTGTGTGGAGTCTGCACGTTCTCCCCCTGTCTGTGTGGGTTTCCTCCGGGTGCTCCGGTTTCCTCTCACAGTCCAAAGATGTGCAGGTTAGGTGGATTGGCCACGGTAAATTGCCCTTTAGTGTCCCAATGTGTGTAGGTTAGACCGACTGGCCTTGGTAAATTGCCCTTAAGTGTCCAAAGGTGTGTAGGTTAGATGGGATTAGCCGTGTGAGATGTGTGGGGTTACGGGGATAGGATGCGGTAGAGGGCCTGGGTAAGATGTTCTCTCAGAGAGTCTGTGCAGACTCGATGGGCCGAATGACTTCTTCTGCACAGTAGGGATTCTATGATTGTAATACCTTTAAAGATGGGTGGGCGTGTGGTTGGGTTTGTCTCTGTTACCCCTGCCCAGCGAATAACTTTGGTGTCAGTCACACAAACAATCCTTGGACAGGCAACGCACAGATAGGTGTCATTACTGAGAGGGGGCTTCACTCCACGATGGAGAAGCGAGAGCCAGAGGAAAAGGCAGACCAACCTTAAGTCCTTAGAAAGACCAAGTTGTTTATGGGTTGACAGCCGGTGTGGAAGAGGCTTGCCTTCTCACCCGCTGTCACCCAAAGACATTTCAAACACAAAATGTAATCACATCAGGCATCGCAAGAGAAGACAATTTTCACTGTTCAGACATCTCTGAGTCATGAACAACAATGTACAGCGTGAGGGCAGCTGGAGGAGGTGCCGTGTGCAGCTGCATTGTTCCCTCTGAATACAACATTAATTTGAAAAAAAAAAATTGAGCATAGCAGTTTAGATTCTGGCCTCCCTTCAAAAACCAGACCTGCTGCTGTTAAACTGAGCTCCGAAAGAAATTAATGGACACAGGGCCTGGAGGCGGTGAGCAAAGAGCCTGAATCAATATGCCCGCAGTCTCTCCTTAGCCACAGTTACAGAGGAGCCCCAAGCAGCCTCGGTAAGCCGTCTGGTAAATTGGGCCGAACCAAAACAAAATACTCTTATCACATTCCCAGGACGACGCCCGGAGCAAGCTTCCAGAAACATCCGTTTCACAAGCATTCGGAAACACTGCTCCCCGGCTGACCGACAGACTGACTTCTCATTTCCACAGAAAAGGCAACAACTCACTGTGGCTGCTGCAAATCAGAGAGTCACAGAATGGACACAGTACTGAGGGAGGCCATTCAGCCCATCAGGCCTGGGCTTTGAGTTGCTGGGTGGCTGTGAAAGGTCCAATATAAATACAAGACTTTATTATAAAAATCATTCCTCCTGGATTGACATGACGGACCTTAAACCCCGGTGGAAAGGAAAATAAATAAGCAAGGCATGAACATATTTTGCATCAGAGGAGAGGCCATTCAGCCCAGTAAATCTATGCCAGTGTTAGCTCCATATCAGAGCGAACCATGCTCAATCCAGAGGCTGTATCTCCAAATCAGAGAGTCTGTATCTCTAGATCAGTGAGTCGGTAGCTCAAGATCAGTGAGTCTGTATCTCCAGATCAGTGAGTCTGTATCTCCAGATCAGTGAGTCTGTATCTCTAGATCAGTGAGTCTGTATCTCTAGATCAGTGAGTCTGTATCTCTAGATCAGTGAGTCCGTACCTCCAAATCAGTGAGTCTGTATCTCCAGATCAGTCTGTCTGTATCTCTAGATCAGTGAGTTTGTATCCCTAGATCAGTGAGTCTGTATCTTGAGATCAGTGAGTCTGTATCTCCAGACCAGTCTGTCTGTATCCCTAGATCAGTGAGTCTGTATCTATGGATCAGTGAGTCTGTATCTCTGGATCAGTGAGTCTGTATCTCCAGATCAGTCTGTCTGTATCCCTAGATCAGTGAGTCTGTATCTCCAAATTAGTGAGCCTGAATCTCCAGATCAGTCTGTCGGTATCACGAGATCAGTGAGTCTGTATCTCTAGATCAGTGAGTCTGTATCTCTGGATCAGTGAGTCTGTATCTCTGGATCGGTGAGTCTGTATCTCTGGATCAGTGAGTCTGTATCTCTAGATCAGTGAGTCTGTATCTCTAGATCAGTGAGTCTGTATCTCTAGATCAGTGAGTGTGTATCTCTAGATCAGTGAGACTGCATCTCTAGATCAGTGAGTCTGTATCTCTAGATCAGTGAGACTGCATCTCTAGATCAGTGAGTCTGTATCTCTAGATCAGTGAGTCTGTATCTCTAGATCAGTGAGACTGCATCTCTAGATCAGTGAGTCTGTCTCTCTAGATCAGTGAGTCTGTATCTCTAGATCAGTGAGTCTGTATCTCTAGATCAGTGAGTCTGTATCTCTAGATCAGTGAGTCTGTATCTCTAGATCAGTGAGTGTGTATCTCTAGATCAGTGAGACTGCATCTCTAGATCAGTGAGTCTGTATCTCTAGATCAGTGAGTCTGTATCTCTAGATCAGTGAGACTGCATCTCTAGATCAGTGAGTTTGTACCTCTAGACCAGTGAGTCTGTATCTCAAGATCAGTGAGTCTGTATCTCGTGATCAGAGAGTCAGTATCTCTTGATCAGTGAGTCTGTATCCCTGGATCAGTGAGTCTGTATCTCTAGATCAGTGAGTCTGTATCTCGTGATCAGTGAGTCTGTATCTCAAGATCAGTGAGTCTGTATCTCGTGATCAGAGAGTCAGTATCTCGAGATCAGTGAGTCTGTATCTCGAGATCAGTGAGTCTGTATCTCTGGATCAGTGAGTCTGTATCTCTGGATCAGTGAGTCTGTATCTCTGGATCAGTGAGTCTGTATCCCTGGATCAGTGAGTCTGTATCCCTGGATCAGTGAGTCTGTGTCTCTAGATCAGTGAGTCTGTACTTCTAGACCAGTGAGTCTGTATCTCTAGATCAGTGAGTCTGTATCTCAAGATCAGTGAGTCTGTATCTCGTGATCAGAGAGTCAGTATCTCTTGATCAGTGAGTCTGTATCTCTAGATCAGTGAGTCTGTATCTCTGGATCAGTAAGTCTGTATCTCTGGATGAGTGAGTCTGTATCCCTGGATCAGTGAGTCTGTACCTCTAGATCAGTGAGTCTGAATCTCTAGATCAGTCTGTCTGTATCTCTAGAGCAGTGAGTCTGTATCTCGAGATCAGTGAGTCTGTATCTCGAGATCAGTGAGTCTGTATCTCTAGATCAGTGAGTCTGTGTCTCTAGATCAGTGAGTCTGTACCTTAGGATCCGTCTGTCTGTATCGCTAGAGCAGTGAGTTTGCATTTCTAGATCTGTGAGTCTGTATTGCTAGATCAGTGAGTCTGTATCCCTAGATCAGTCTGACTGTATCTCTCGACCAGTGTGTCTGTACCTCTGGATCAGTGAGTCTGTATCTCGAGATCAGTGAGTCTGTATCTCGAGATCAGTGAGTCTGTATCTCGAGATCAGTGAGTCTGTATCTCTAGATCAGTGAGTCTGTACCTTAGGATCCGTCTGTCTGTATCGCTAGAGCAGTGAGTTTGCATTTCTAGATCTGTGAGTCTGTATTGCTAGATCAGTGAGTCTGTATCCCTAGATCAGTCTGACTGTATCTCTCGACCAGTGTGTCTGTATCTCTGGGTCAGTGAGTCTGTATCTCGAGATCAGTGAGTCTGTATCTCGAGATCAGTGAGTCTGTATCTCTAGATCAGTGAGACTGTATCTCGAGATCAGTGAGTCTGTATCTCTAGAACAGTGAGTCTGTATCTTAGGATCAGTCTGTCTGTATCTCTAGATCAGTGAGTCTGTATCTCTAGATCAGTGAGTCTGTATCACTAGAGCAGTGAGTTTGTATCACTAGAGCAGTGAGTTTGCAGTTCTAGATCTGTGAGTCTGTATTGCTAGATCAGTGAGTCTGTATCTCTAGATCAGTCTGACTGTATCTCTCGACCAGTGTGTCTGTATCTCTGGATCAGTGAGTCTGTATCTCTGGATCTGTGAGTTTGCATTTCTAGATCAGTGAGTCTGTATTTCCAAATCAGTCAATGTGTACCCCTAGATCAGTATGTCTGCATCCCTAGATCAGTGAGTCTGTATCTCTAGATCAGTGGGTCTGTATCTCCAGATCAGTCTGTCTGTATCTCGAGATCAGTGAGTCTGTATCTCTAGATCAGTGAGTCTGTGTCTCCAGATCAGTCTGTCTGTATCTCGAGATCAGTGTGTTTGTATCGCTTGATCAGTGAGTCTGTATCTCTAGATCAGTGAGACTGCATCTCTAGATCAGTGAGTTTGTACCTCTAGACCAGTGAGTCTGTATCTCTAGATCAGTGAGTCTGTATCTCGTGATCAGTGAGTCTGTATCCCTGGATCAGTGAGTCTGTATCTCAAGATCAGTGAGTCTGTATCTCGTGATCAGAGAGTCAGTATCTCGAGATCAGTGAGTCTGTATCTCGAGATCAGTGAGTCTGTATCTCTGGATCAGTGAGTCTGTATCTCTGGATCAGTGAGTCTGTATCCCTGGATCAGTGAGTCTGTATCCCTGGATCAGTGAGTCTGTGTCTCTAGATCAGTGAGTCTGTACTTCTAGACCAGTGAGTCTGTATCTCTAGATCAGTGAGTCTGTAGCTCAAGATCAGTGAGTCTGTATCTCGTGATCAGAGAGTCAGTATCTCTTGATCAGTGAGTCTGTATCTCTAGATAAGTGAGTCTGTATCTCTGGATCAGTAAGTCTGTATCTCTGGATGAGTGAGTCTGTATCCCTGGATCAGTGAGTCTGTATCTCTAGATCAGTGAGTCTGAATCTCTAGATCAGTCTGTCTGTATCTCTAGAGCAGTGAGTCTGTATCTCGAGATCAGTGAGTCTGTATCTCGAGATCAGTGAGTCTGTATCTCTAGATCAGTGAGTCTGTGTCTCTAGATCAGTGAGTCTGTACCTTAGGATCCGTCTGTCTGTATCGCTAGAGCAGTGAGTTTGCATTTCTAGATCTGTGAGTCTGTATTGCTAGATCAGTGAGTCTGTATCCCTAGATCAGTCTGACTGTATCTCTCGACCAGTGTGTCTGTATCTCTGGATCAGTGAGTCTGTATCTCGAGATCAGTGAGTCTGTATCTCGAGATCAGTGAGTCTGTATCTCTAGATCAGTGAGTCTGTATCTCTGGATCAGTGAGTCTGTATCTCGAGATCAGTGAGTCTGTATCTCGAGATCAGTGAGTCTGTATCTCGAGATCAGCGAGTCTGTATCTCTGGATCAGTGAGTCTGTATCTCTAGATCAGTGAGTCTGTATTTCTAGATCAGTGAGTGTGTACCTTAGGATCCATCTGTCTGTATCTCTAGATCAGTGAGTCTGTATCCCTGGATCAGTGCATCTGTATCCCTGGATCAGTGAGTCGGTATCTCTAGATCAGTGAGTCTGAATCGCTAGATCAGTCTGTCTGTATCTCTCGATTAGTAAGTCTGAATCTCTAGATCAGTCTGTCTGTAGCTCCAGATCAGTGAGTCTGTATCTCTAGATCAGTGAGTCTGTATTTCTAGATTAGTGAGTCTGTATCTCTCGATCAGCGAGTCTGTATCTCTGGATCAGTGAGTCTGTATCTCTAGAGCAGTGAGTCTGTGTCTCTAGATCAGTGAGTGTGTACCTTAGGATCCATCTGTCTGTATCTCTAGATCAGTGAGTCTGTATCCCTGGATCAGTGCATCTGTATCCCTGGATCAGTGAGTCGGTATCTCTAGATCAGTGAGTCTGAATCTCTAGATCAGTCTGTCTGTATCTCTCGATCAGTAAGTCTGAATCTCTAGATCAGTCTGTCTGTAGCTCCAGATCAGTGAATCTGTATCTCTAGATCAGTGAGTCTGAGTCTCTAGATCAGTGAGTCTGTACCATAGGATCCGTCTGTCTGTATCGCTAGAGCAGTGAGTTTGCATTTCTAGATCAATGAGTCTGTATCTCTAGATCAATCTGAATGTATCTCTCGACCAGTGTGTCTGTATCTCTGGATCAGTGAGTCTGTATCTCTGGACCAGTGAGTCTGTATCTAAGAGATCAGTGAGTCTGTATCTCTAGAACAGTGAGTCTGTATCTTAGGATCAGTCTGTCTGTATCTTAGGATCAGTGAGTCTGTATCTCTAGATCAGTGAGTCTGTATCTCGAGATCAGTGAGTCTGTATCACTAGAGCAGTGAGTTTGCAGTTCTAGATCTGTGAGTCTGTATTGCTAGATCAGTGAGTCTGTATCTCTAGATCAGTCTGACTGTATCTCTCGACCAGTGTGTCTGTATCTCTGGATCAGTGAGTCTGTATCTCTGGATCTGTGAGTTTGCATTTCTAGATCAGTGAGTCTGTATTTCCAAATCAGTCAATGTGTACCCCTAGATCAGTATGTCTGCATCCCTAGATCAGTGAGTCTGTATCTCCAGATCAGTCTGTCTGTATCTCCAGATCAGTGAGTCTGTATCTCTAGATCAGTGAGTCTGTGTCTCCAGATCAGTCTGTCTGTATCTCGAGATCAGTGAGTCTGTACCTTAGGATCCGTCTGTCTGTATCGCTCGATCAGTGTGTTTGTATCGCTTGATCAGTGAGTCTGTATCTCTAGATCAGTGAGACTGCATCTCTAGATCAGTGAGTTTGTACCTCTAGACCAGTGAGTCTGTATCTCTAGATCAGTGAGTCTGTATCTCTAGACCAGTGAGTCTGTATCTCTGGATCAGTGAGTCTGTATCTCTAGACCAGTGAGTCTGTATCTCTAGATCAGTGAGTCTGTATCTCAAGATCAGTGAGTCTGTATCTCGTGATCAGAGAGTCAGTATCTCTTGATCAGTGAGTCTGTATCCCTGGATCAGTGAGTCTGTATCTCTAGATCAGTGAGTCTGTATCTCGTGATCAGTGAGTCTGTATCTCGTGATCAGAGAGTCAGTATCTCTAGATCAGTGAGTCTGTATCTCTAGATCAGTGAGTCTGTATCTCTAGATCAGTTAGTCTGTATCTCGAGATCAGTGAGTCTGTATCTCTGGATCAGTGAGTCTGTATCTCTGGATCAGTGAGTCTGTATCTCTGGATCAGTGAGTCTGTATCCCTGGATCAGTGAGTCTGTGTCTCTAGATCAGTGAGTCTGTATCTCGTGATCAGAGAGTCAGTATCTCTAGATCAGTGAGTCTGTATCTCTAGATCAGTCTGTCTGTATCTCTAGAGCAGTGAGTCTGTATCTCTGGATCAGTAAGTCTGTATCTCTGGATGAGTGAGTCTGTATCTCGAGATCAGCGAGTCTGTGTCTCTAGATCAGTGAGTCTGTACCTTAGGATCCGTCTGTCTGTATCGCTAGAGCAGTGAGTTTGCATTTCTAGATCTGTGAGTCTGTATTGCTAGATCAGTGAGTCTGTATCCCTAGATCAGTCTGACTGTATCTCTCGACCAGTGTGTCTGTATCTCTGGGTCAGTGAGTCTGTATCTCGAGATCAGTGAGTCTGTATCTCGAGATCAGTGAGTCTGTATCTCGAGATCAGTGAGTCTGTATCTCGAGATCAGTGAGTCTGTATCTCTGGATCAGTGAGTCTGTATCTCGAGATCAGTGAGTCTGTATCTCTGGATCAGTGAGTCTGTATCTCTAGATCAGTGAGTCTGTATCTCTAGATCAGTGAGTCTGTATTTCTAGATCAGTGAGTGTGTACCTTAGGGTCCATCTGTCTGTATCTCTGGATCAGTGAGTCTGTATCCCTGGATCAGTGCATCTGTATCCCTGGATCAGTGAGTCGGTATCTCTAGATCAGAGAGTCTGAATCTCTAGATCAGTCTGTCTGTATCTCTCGATCAGTAAGTCTGAATCTCTAGATCAGTCTGTCTGTAGCTCCAGATCAGTGAGTCTGTATCTCTAGATCAGTGACTCTGTATTTCTAGATCAGTGAGTCTGTATCTCTGGATCAGTGAGTCTGTATCTCTAGATCAGTTAGTCTGTGTCTCTAGATCAGTGAGTGTGTACCTTAGGATCCATCTGTCTGTATCTCTGGATCAGTGAGTCTGAATCTCTAGATCAGTCTGTCTGTATCTCTCGATCAGTAAGTCTGAATCTCTAGATCAGTCCGTCTGTAGCTCCAGATCAGTGAGTCTGTATCTCTAGATCAGTGAGTCTGTGTCTCTAGATCAGTGAGTCTGTACCTTAGGATCCGTCTGTCTGTATCGCTAGAGCAGTGAGTTTGCATTTCTAGATCAATGAGTCTGTATCTCTAGATCAATCTGAATGTATCTCTCGACCAGTGTGTCTGTATCTCTGGATCAGTGAGTCTGTATCTCAAGGTCAGTGAGTCTGTATCTCGAGATCAGTGAGTCTGTATCTCTAGAACAGTGAGTCTGTATCTTAGGATCAGTCTGTCTGTATCTTAGGATCAGTCTGTCTGTATCTCTAGATCAGTGAGTCTGTATCTCTAGATCAGTGAGTCTGAATCTCTAGACCAGTGAGTCTGTATCACTAGAGCAGTGAGTTTGCAGTTCTAGATCTGTGAGTCTGTATTGCTAGATCAGTGAGTCTGTATCTCTAGATCAGTCTGGCTGTATCTCTCGACCAGTGTGTCTGTATCTCTGGATCAGTGAGTCTGTATCTCTGGATCTGTGAGTTTGCATTTCTAGATCAGTGAGTCTGTATTTCCAAATCAGTCAATGTGTACCCCTAGATCAGTATGTCTGCATCCCTGGATCAGTGAGTCTGTATCTCGAGATCAGTGGGTCTGTATCTCCAGATCAGTCTGTCTGTATCTCGAGATCAGTGAGTCTGTATCTCTAGATCAGTGAGTCTGTGTCTCCAGATCAGTCTGTCTGTATCTCGAGATCAGTGAGTCTGTACCTTAGGATCCGTCTGTCTGTATCGCTCGATCAGTGTGTTTGTATCGCTTGATCAGTGAGTCTGTATCTCTAGATCAGTGAGACTGCATCTCTAGATCAGTGAGTTTGTACCTCTAGACCAGTGAGTCTGTATCTCTAGATCAGTGAGTCTGTATCTCTAGATCAGTGAGTCTGTATCTCTGGATCAGTGAGTCTGTATCTCTAGACCAGTGAGTCTGTATCTCTAGACCAGTGAGTCTGTATCTCTAGATCAGTGAGTCTGTATCTCTAGACCAGTGAGTCTGTATCTCTGGATCAGTGAGTCTGTATCTCTAGACCAGTGAGTCTGTATCTCTAGATCAGTGAGTCTGTATCTCGAGATCAGTGAGTCTGTATCTCTGGATCAGTGAGTCTGTATCTCTAGACCAGTGAGTCTGTATCTCTGGATCAGTGAGTCTGTACCTCTAGACCAGTGAGTCTGTATCTCTAGATCAGTGAGTCTGTATCTCGAGATCAGTGAGTCTGTATCTCTGGATCAGTGAGTCTGTATCTCTAGACCAGTGAGTCTGTATCTCTAGACCAGTGAGTCTGTATCTCTAGATCAGTGAGTCTGTATCTCTAGACCAGTGAGTCTGTATCTCTGGATCAGTGAGTCTGTATCTCTAGACCAGTGAGTCTGTATCTCTAGATCAGTGAGTCTGTATCGCTCGATCAGTGTGTTTGTATCGCTTGATCTGTGAGTCTGTATCTTTAGATCAGTGAATCTGCATCTCTGGATCAGTGAGTCTGTATCCCTGGATCAGTGGGTCTCTATCCCTGGATCAGTCTGACAGTGTCCCTGGATCCATCCACTTCACCATCCACTCAATATTTGATCATTGTGTTATAGTTAAATTAGGTTTCTCTAATTTGTACTTTCTCACATTAATCTCTAATCTGTTTCTGTAAATGCTTCTGTATGTTGTGTCCATTCTCAGATTTCCATGCCCCCTATTTTTTAGATGTCAAAAGTGTGTATTATTTCCGCTCTGCCTGGGTGCAAATCACTGATATCTCTGGAGAAGGAACAGCTCCCTGGAACATGCTTCACAGCCAGCTGCATCTGAGCTGAGAATTATTCAGTTTCTCTCCGCTCTCTGTCTTTCAGCCTTCCATCTGTCCTCAGGCATTAACTTCACAAAGTCTTTTTCACTCGGCACCATCAAACACTCCTTGAAATTCCAAACGCTAAAAATCCCCGGCATTCTCCTCGGCAATACACTGGATAGTCAAATCAAAGAAGTGCTCAATGATGCCCGGTTTGGGCTCTGCCAGAGTCCCTCATCTCCTGACCTCGTTACAGCCTTGGTTCAAACATGGACAAAAGAGCTGAACTCCAGAGGTGAGGTGGGAGTGACTGCCCTTGACAACAAGGCAGCATTCGACTGAGTGTGAGCCAAACTGGAGTCCATGAGAATCGGTGGGAAAACCCTCCGCTGGTTGGAGTTATTTCTGGCACAAAGGAAGATGGTTGTGGTGATTGGAGGTCAACCATCTCAGCTGCAGGACATCACTGCAGATGTTCCTCAGGGTTAGTGTCCTCGGCCCAACCATCGTAATGACCTTCCTTCCATCCTAAGGTTAGAACTGGAGATGTTTGCCAATGACTGAACAATGTTCAGCACCATTCGTGACTCCTCAGACACTGAAGCACTGTCCATGTCCAAATGCAGCAAGACTTGGACAATATCCAGGCTTGGGCTGACAAGTGGAAAGTAACATTCGTGCTACACAAGTGCCAGGTAATGGCCATCTCCAACAAGAGAGGATCTAACCATCACCCCTTGATATTAAATCATAGAATCATAGAAATCATAGAAACCCTACAGTGCAGAAGGAGGCCATTCGGCCCATCGAGTCTGCACCGACCACAATCCCACCCAGCCCTACCCCCACATATTTACCCGCTAATCCCTCTAACCTACGCATTTTAGGATTCTAAGGGGCAATTTTTAACCTGGCCAATCAACCTAACCCGCACATCTTTGGACTGTGGGAGGAAACCGGAGCACCCGGAGGAAACCCACGCAGACACGAGGAGAATGTGCAAACTCCACACAGACAGTGACCCGAGCCGGGAATCGAACCCGGGACCCTGGAGCTGTGAAGCAGCAGTGCTAACCACTGTGCTACCGATGACATTACCATCACTGAATCCCCCACTATAAACATCCTGGGGGGTTATCATTGACCAGAAACTGAACTGGACTAGCCGTATATATACACCGTGGCTATCAGAGCAGGTCAAAACCTACGAATCCTGCAACGAGTAACTCACCTCCTGACACCCCAAAATCTGTCCATCATCTACAGGGCACAAGTTAAGAGCAGGAACACTGCCACTTGCACCCGCAGTTTCTCTCTGAGCCACCCACCACCCTGACTTGGGACTATGTCACCGTTCCTTCACTGTTGCCAGGTGAAAATCCTGGAACTCCCTTCCAAAAAGCGCTGTGGGTGTGCCTACACCACATGGACTGCAGCAGTTCAAGAAGGCAGCTCTCCGCCACCTTCTCTGGGGCAGTTAGGAATGGGCAACAAATGCTGGCCTAGCCAGCGACACCCACAACTCAAAATTAAAGGTTGCCCTTTTCCCAGTTCCTTCACAAACATGTACAACTATGTATGTACACATTGTGCGCACATCAGCAGGACTTACCACAGAAGGAGATGATATGGCTGCTGTCCTCATGTACAAACTTCCTGGTAACCGCTTCCTCCATGATCTGCTTCACCTGAGGACACAAACATTGAAGAAAATGATGATAATTCTGAATACCAGCAAAAGAGGAATTTGATTCAGAGAGTTATCATAGAATTCCTACAGTGTAGAAAGAGGCCATTTGGCCCATCGAGTCACAATCCCTTCCTGGCCCTATCCCCATAACCCAACTTATTTACCCTGCTAACCCTCTGACACCAAGAGGCAATTTGATCCAGAGAGTTATCACAGAATCCCTACAGTGCAGAAGGAGGCCATTCAGCCCATCGAGCCTGCACCAATACAAACAATCCCACCCAAGACCTATCCCCATAACCCCACTTATTTACCCTGCTAATTCCCCTGACACTAAGGGGCAATTTCGCACGGCCAATCAACATAACCCGCACATCTTTGGACTGCGGGAGGAAACAGAAGTACCCGGAGGAAATCCACGCAGACACGGGGAGAACGTGCAAACTCCACACAGACAGTGACCCGAGGCCGGAATTGAACCCGGGTCCCTGGCGCTGTGAGGCCGCAGCGCTAACCACTGTGCCGCCCGTGTTGGAATGGTAAAGTCAGGGGGAAGAGAAAGGCAGGGTGGGCAGCCCATTTCATCTGAACCAATATTTATAGAAGAATTTAGCGATGCTGTTGCAACGTGTATTATGAAGCAGAACATTGGGTACAACCATACTCCCACATTGCGTTAAGAACCTTTATGTTGAGACACCATTCTGTAACGGATCAGCAATACAGAAAGCTCAGATCCTTAACAAAGGACAACAGTTTTTCAATAAAAGCCACACAGTCTGATCCCACTCTCTCCCCGTTACAACATCGACACTGCAAAACACCGCTTCTCCTTTCACATCACACTGAGTGACCTTGCAAGAGTGGAGGTAGCAAGCCAGCTGAATTCTAACAGTCCATCGCCAAAACGAAAGCCTCTGTAACTTGGAAATGCCGAACAGCAAGTGCAGCCTCCTCACTGTCACTGAGCTAGGATCAGGCGACTTGGTCTGGATCACTGACCAAAAGAACAGCTCTGATCCACAATGGGCACTCTCATTTACGGGGAGTCCCGGTAAAACTGGAGCGTTTAAATATTTTTAGTGTTCCAGCAACGGAGGGCAATGGGCAGCATTTTGGGGCCACTGCCCCATCCCCCCCGTAAATACCACCCCCCCCTCCCCCAACACCCCCTCCCCCAACCCCCCCCCCCCCCCCCCCCAGAGCCGGGATTGGAGATGGACCATTTCCTTCGAGGTAAGATTGCCGCTCAACTCTTGGAGGCCGAATGGGATTTTCCAGTCAGTCTCCAGGGAGTTGCTGGGAGCAGTGGCAGGGAATGGCCAGCAGGTGGCCTGAGTGCAGAGGCCATTTCTCCATAGAAATGTAGGCGGCACGGTGGCACAGTGGTTAGCACCGCTGCCTCACCGTGCCACGGACCCGGGTTCAATTCCTGGCTTGGGTCACTCCCTGTGTGGAGTTTGCACATTCTCCCCATGTCTGCGTGGGTTTCCTCCGGGTGCTCCGGTTTCCTCCCACACTCCAAAGATGTGCGGGTTAGGTGGATTGGCAATGGCAAATTGCCCCTTAGTGCCAGGGGGACTAGCAAGGGTAAATGCATTGGTTGATGGGGATAGGGCCTGGATGGGATTGTGGTCGGCGCAGACTTGATGGGGCGAATGGCCTCCTTCTGCACTGTCGGGATTCTATGAAACAATCTATGAAACTCTGGAAAAGTTGGAGAGGGGACACTCCATCTTGAAACGCTTGCTCCACCCACACTATCCTGTTACTGCTGCCTAGCTGGAAGACATCTGATTGGCTCTCAAGCTTTGAGTGCCCACCCACTTTCTTTAATTGGATGGCGGATTAACTCTCTGGCCATTGGTTGGAGCCCCAGGAAGAGTCACAGTGAGTGGCTGTTTTCCACACAGCGCTCTCTCCTGATCCCTATTTGAACCTGACGACAGGGTTCAGAAGCCCACAGGGAAAATCCTGTCCCAACAGCAGTGCGTGGCCTCCAGAAACCTTGGCCGGAATTCTCCGGCCGTTCACGCCCCGGCGCTGCTGTCAGCCAGGACGGAGAACCTGGCGCTCAGCCAGAGAACCCCGCTGGAGTGAAAGGCTGGAAAATCCGGGCCCACGTATTTCCTCTTTCGGCACATTGCTCGGGACGGAGTCAGTCTTTGCTGTTTACTCCGGGATGTCCTGCCCAAAACTATAATTGCACAGTTTTGACGAGCTCATGTGCTTTTTGTGTCACTTGAAACACGAGTAGATCAACTCTGATCGAGGGGTCGAATGGCCTACTTCTGCTCCCGTTCGGCAGCACAGTGGTTAGCACTGCTGCCTCAGCGCCAGGGATCCGGGTTTGATTCCCGGCTTGGGTCACTGTCTGTGGGGAGTTTGCACATTCTCCCCGTGTCTGCGTGGGTTTCCTCCGGGTGCTCCGGTTTCCTCCCACAGTCTGAAAGACGTGCTGGTTAGGGTGCATTGGCCGTGTTAAACTCTCCCTCAGTGTACCCCGAACAGGCGCCGGATTGTGGCGACGAGGGGATTTTCACAGTAACTTCATTGCAGTGTTAATGTAAGCCTACTTGTGGCCCTGGTAAATAAACGAACCATGATCAAGGGGCCGAATGGCCTACTTCTGCACCTATTTCATCTGTTTGTATGTCTGTACATATGGATGTATGTTTGTCAAACACCATCTGGAACACCCTCCCATTCACTCCCCGTCTCCCCGTCTCACTCTCCTCCTCTAAGATGCTCCTTAACACTCACCTCTTTGACCAAACCTCTACCGTTATGAGGACTGGAGTGAAATTAGCTTTGATAATGTCCCTGTGAGGCTCCGGAGGACCATTTGCTGCATTAAAAGCATGCGATAAATGCCAGTGATTGTTGTTGAGAGTGATCTGTGCAGAATAACCCTGCACCATTCAGGAAAGCCAAACTGCTCCGGAAACACGGCCAGTGATCGCACCTGTCCTTTCACCAAGTCTGGGAACGTTTCTTCCACATCCATTCACAAATGAGAAAAAAATTGCCGAGCGCAAAACATCTGAATTCAATGAAATGTCAGCAATAATGTCCATTATTTAGCAAAACATCATCCGCTGATGGGGTGGATAAGGCTGATGATAGGCAGCTCAGCCATCCATCAAGGAGCCTCCAGCACTCCAAACGTGACTTCAATTTCTCACTGTAGTTGCATCTGAGACAACAGCGGGACGACTGTGCACAGTATTGGTCTCCTTACCCAAGGAAGGATACACTTGCCGGAGAGGGAATGTAACGGAGGTTTACCAGATCAATTCCTGGAATGGCCGGAGTGTCTTATGAGGAGGGATTGAGGAAGTTGAGTGTGTATTCTCTGGGGTTTACCAAAATGAAAGGCGATCTCATAAAAACTTACAAAATTCCACACTGCGCGCCCACACTGCGCGCCCACACTGCGCGCCCAAACTGTGTACCCACACTGTGTATCCACACTGCACGCTCACACTGTGCACCCACACTGCGTGCCCACACTGCGCGCCCACACTGCGCACCCACACTGCGCACCCACACTGTGCACCCACTGCACGCTCACACTGTGCATCCACACTGCGTGCCCACACTGCGCGCCCACACTGTGCACCCACACTGCACGCTCACACTGTGCACCCACTGCACGCTCACACTGTGCACCCACACTGCGCGCCCACACTGAACCCCCACACTGCGCACCCACACTGCGCGCCCACACTGAACCCCCACACTGCGCGCCCACACTGCGCGCCCACACTGCGCGCCCACACTGCGCGCTCACACTGCGCGCTCACACTGCGCGCTCACACTGCACGCTCACACTGCACGCTCACACTGCGCGCTCACACTGCGCGCTCACACTGCGCGCTCACACTGCGCGCTCACACTGCGCGCTCACACTGCGTGCCCACACTGCCCACTCACACTGCACGCCCACACTGCGTGCCCACACTGCGCGCCCACACTGCGCGCCCACACTGCGCGCCCACACTGAGCGCTCACACTGCGCACCCACACTGAGCGCTCACACTGCGCGCTCACACTGCGCGCTCACACTGCGCGCTCACACTGCGCGCTCACACTGCGCGCTCACACTGCGCGCCCACACTGCGCACTCACACTGCGCACTCACACTGCGCACTCACACTGCGCACTCACACTGCGCACTCACACTGCGCACTCACACTGCGCACCCACACTGCGCACTCACACTCCGTGCCCACACTGCGCGCCCACACTGTGTACCCACACTGCGTACCCACACTGTGTACCCACACTGTGTACCCACTCTGCGTACCCACACTGTGTACCCACACTGTGTACCCACACTGCGCACCCACACTGCGCACCCACACTGTGTACCCACACTGCGCACCCACACTGCGCACCCACACTGCGCACCCACACTGCGCACCCACACTGTGTACCCACACTGTGTACCCACACTGCGTACCCACACTGTGTACCCACACTGCGTACCCACACTGTGTACCCACACTGCGTACTCACATTGCGTACCCACACTGCGTACCCACACTGTGTACCCACACTGCGTACTCACATTGCGTACCCACACTGTGTACCCACACTGCGCACCCACACTGTGTACCCACACTGCGTACCCACACTGTGTACCCACACTGCGTACTCACATTGCGTACCCACACTGTGTACCCACACTGCGTACTCACATTGCGTACCCACACTGTGTACCCACACTGTGTACCCACACTGCGTACTCACATTGCGTACCCATACTGTGTACCCACACTGTGTACCCACACTGCGTACCCACACTGCGCACCCACACTGCGCACCCACACTGCGTACCCACACTGTGTACCCACACTGCGCACCCACACTGTGTACCCACACTGCGTACTCACATTGCGTACCCACACTGTGTACCCACACTGTGTACCCACACTGCGTACCCACACTGCGCACCCACACTGCGCACCCACACTGCGTACCCACACTGTGTACCCACACTGCGCACCCACACTGCGCACCCACTGTGTACCCACTGTGTACCCACACTGCGCGCCCACACTGTGTACCCACACTGTGTACCCACACTGCGTACCCACATTGCGTACCCACATTGCGTACCCACACTGTGTACCCACACTGTGTACCCACACTGCGTACCCACACTGTGTACCCACTGCGCACCCACACTGCGTACCCACACTGCGTACCCACACTGTGTACCCACACTGCG